>NW_009913150.1:42611-50571 GCF_000696875.1 Nestor notabilis | reverse complement strand
CGGCACAGCTTGGTACAGCGGAGCGCAGCCCGTGGGGCGACCCCGGGGTCGTGGGGCTTCCCGTTGCTGCAGCCGCTCTGGAGGCGCGGAGCCAACCCCCGGCTGCTCCTGCGTTACTCCGGGGTGAAGCCTGGGGATGATACCCTACAAAGGGGGGCCGGGAGCCTTCCTCTCTCCCTCTCCTTCTCCTCCTCCCAGGGGGCTGGGGGTGCAGCATCCCCCAGGCAGGGTGAGCGTAGGGGGGCACTTCTTCCAATTCGTGCCCCCCAGCAGGTTAGTGCTCCGGGTAGGGCGGAATGATGACAAAGATAACACGGTTTGCTGTCATCTCCTGTGCTGGGCAGACTCTGCTGCCCGCCAGAGAGCTGCTCCTTGGCTCGTCGCGGTGGTTATACGCGGTTTGGGAGAGAGGACACTTGTAAAGCGCCTTTCCCTGAAAGACTCGTTGAATTCCGGCAGCGCATCCTACCTAGAATGAAGCCGGGGATGGATGTTGCCATTCACTGATGCATATTTTTAGGTGAAGAGGGGTATTTCTTAAATGCAGTCTGTTGGCTGTTAAAAATAGCTTCGTAGCGTGCTTTTGCTGAGAATGCAGTCAAGGTTCAGTGATGGGTTATTACGGTTAGAGTCTGTTAAGCAACAATTCACCAGCTGAACTTCGGTGGTGTCATAGATAGGTTTGGGTTTTATCTATTTTCTGTGCTGCTTCATTGTAATACTACAGCCGTGCTCTGCAGTGAATTGACTTTCCCAGACTCAGCTAGATTTGTAGGTGAATAGGAGAGGGGATAGTATGTCTAGGCTTGTGCATCTAAACACCTACCAAACTTTCAGATATGGAAATATATTTATTTCTATGATATGATTCTATGGCCTAAAGTTCTCTTCTTATTGATTTTCTTGTGTGTCATACAAGAACGGTTTCACTTCTTGAACTGTTAGCCAGGAAAAAAAAAAAAAAAATTACCATTTCCCATAGAACAAACACATATCTTTTGTATTTTGCCACTCGAAAAACCCAGAGCTGTCAGCTGAACTGATTACAGATTAAAACTCAAAGTTTTCTGGCACTATTCATGAAGAGTAAATGTTTTTAAGGCTTAACTCAAAATCAGATGCACTCGTGTGTGTAAACAGAAGCCTAATTGAACAGCACAGCACTTGGTAGTAACTGGGGACTACTTGATCCCTGGCAAAAGGGGAAATTTCCATCAATAAGAGGTCACAACATACATATTGTTATACAGATGTATTTATATCTATGCTATTTATATACATTGATATATGTATTTTATATACAGACACACGTATATATACACACTCTCTTACAGAACAGTAAATACTAATGGAATGGTTGTCTTGAAGCTTGGTTTTGTCGGTGATTAAAGTGTTGTCACATGTCTCTTGCCCTGAGAGCTTCTCTGCTGCTGCTGCTGTTTCACTCCTGGGCATTAAGTCAAAGGATTCATCTGTCTCTTCACATGCCAAAAGAAAGAAAATCAATTTGAATGCAGAAAAGAGGAAACTACTTGTGTGAAGATTTAGTAGTGAAACTACCTTCTATTTTTTCGAGATGGCACTTAGATCCTGTGTCTGTAAGTGCAGTCACCATGCAGCTCTGAAATCAATAAGAAAACAGTTTTAAGGTTCAGATTTTGTAATAGGAGGACTAATCTCAAATTCAGAGTGTTTTATTTGGCGGGTTGTAACAGGAACATGGTGAAACAGTGGAGATTTACATGACAAAACATTTCATTCCCCTAGTGCAATGGAAGACAGTAATGGATTTTATCTTCTTTGCTAAACTGAAAGTAGGTATCTGGAAACTGCATAAATGAGCAGCTTGAAGCAGAGTCTTGTGTTTGAATTATTCCGTGAGGTTCAAGTGGAAGGATGAAGTTATGTAATCCACTAGCAGCATTAGCAAGGGTGGCATTATATAGGCATAATCATAGAGATGCAAATAAGATACTGCTTATATTTTAACATTATTTTAAGCAACCTGCGGCACGAGCTCTGTGAGAACCGGGAGTTTCAGTGGGCAAAGGTGATGTGCTTTCAGTGTTATTGTACATGTTTCTAAAGATGGACTGTGTCCAAGTACGAAAGTACCTCTCAAAGTATTGGTTTGTGTTTAAGATCAAGTTGTGAGGTGAGTGGCAGCAAACTCTTCCAAAGTTCATGTGGTATCACTAGCCATGATACTACAATCACTATGTCCCCCAATAAGGATTCCTTATCAAATTCCTCTGCTGACTAGGAAGGGAATCCTTATTATTAGCTACTTTTCCTGCACTGAGTGCTTCCTCATGTGTTTGTGGAAGCAAAATCTTAAGAAGTTATAACTCAGCACTCTGTTACTATTATGTTCCAGTATGCTTTTTCTAGAGCTAAGCTAGCAGCAGGGGCTGATCTTGCCTAAATGACATATTGATTTAGGAAGTTACAACATCCAACTGTGTTTCTCTTTTGGTACAGATACATCACTCAAGTGAAGAAAGCCATGACTTAAACAGGTGCCAGTATGCTTCCTCTCCTTCCTAACTCTTAATTACTGTTACACTTACTGTATCCTCCAAGGCTCTATATCCGACAATCAGAAACTCCAGGCAAATGTACTCAGTGCTACTCTGGATGCTTCACTGATGTGAATCACCCTGTTTCCAACAGCTTATAGAGTTTACAGAAGCTGTACCCTGGTTTGAACTGTGTTTCTTAATTGCTGTTTTCAGGCTTCAGTTCCTTCCTTAACCCACCTGTTTTCCTCTGTACCTTGCACAGTGAGGGATATAACTCTGAATTCCCACCATCCTCCTTGGCTGGAGTTATGTTGCTCAGCTGGAAGAATCCAAAGTGCTATGGAAAACCAAGGTAGAGTTCCAATAAGAGAGCTCTTTTTTTTTCACCATTTCCCCACAAATTAGTATTTCTTATTTATTTATGTTTTGTAGTGAAGTGACTGTTTTTCTCAGGGACGGAGTGTGGTGCCAGGTTTGGTGTCTAAATACAGCTATTCACAGGAAGGGATCTGTAAACTCTTACAAGTCCTTATCTCAAAGCGGCCTGAATTACACCAATCTCTCCACTTACACTGCAATTTCACTAAAATTAACTGATTACATACAGCATTGTTGACCCATTGCCTTAAAAATACATAGGGCTGCCCGTGTATCTAACAGAAACCGGGTTGTACAGTCACACTGGCGGTGTGTCCCTACGACCTTTTCATTTGTGTTTCCCAGGCTCAAAGACATGGTTACAATTCCATCCTGGTTACTCGCTTTGGTTTTTACATGTGAGTGAGACAGGAAAGCTACCGAGGAGGTGGAGTGCGGCAGGCGTGTTGCAATGGGAGCACTGTAATCCTTTGATTACACAGCTGTGCCTGACATGCCACTAAACAGCACTTTAGGGGCAAGCCATTAAGGTAGCTTTTCCATGGAATATTTATTAATTTATGTTACACCTGGTTTCCAGCAGCTGTTGAATGTGGTTTGTAAGCACTAGTTTTAAGGAGTGTGGTGTCCTCTCTGAGAAGAGATGAGCATGATAGCTTGCAAGGAGCAGAAAGAAGCATGATGTCCAGGTGGGTATTAATGGTTAATGGCAATGACAAGGCAGCTATGGTGAGGGTGAGAGACCAGATGTGATGGTCAGTGCGAATAGGAGTGAGTGGTCCATGGCAGGCTCTGTCCCAGTGCTCTACCTCTGTCTGTGCTATGTGGCAGCATACCAGAGGTCATGGACTTGCCAACCCCAACCCATTGCTCTGCCTCTTCTCATTCCCAGATCCAGCTTCTTAAAATTCCCACAATTGAGCTGGCTGAAACACTTGTTTTCCAAATCTGTAAAGTGAATCTCTTATGAACTTGCCAGAAATGAGGTGGTAGATTTAGGCTAACCCACCTCCAGAAATACTTGTGAAGTTCATGGTGCATCAAGTCTTCCTCCTTGGGTTTGCAGAAAGCAGCTAAAGCCCCTGCAGCATTAGGGATGATGAAAGGCACCTGGCTGCCAAGGAGCCTGCCTTCCATGTAATGGCTTTCCTCTGAAAGTCCTATGAAGAAGGACCAGGTTGGATGGGGCTTGGAGCAACCCGCTCTAGTGGAAGGTGTCCCTGCCCATGGCAGGGGTTGGAACTGGATGAGCTTTAAGGTCCCTTCCAAAACAAACCAGTCTGGGATTCTATGATTCTCTGATAAGAAATGTGGTGCTGGAGAGGTAGGGAAGTGACGCATACCAATATATATACCAAGCACTACTAAATACACACTTTTTATTCTAAAACTGAATGTGTCATCATTTGGACTCATCAAATACGCACGCCATTTATATATGTTTTTCTTTTTAATGCCAACTGTGTATCTAAGGTGGGTCATTCCTCACTGTACAAGGTGCAAATCTGTACCTAAATAGCAAAATACTAAACCTGACTTTTTTCATCTGCTTCACGCCTTCCAGTAAGGAAAAATATGTTTCACAAGGAGATACGTTTCCTGTAAAAAGCCTTGATATTCAGTGTGGGTGAATGTACCATGGTATCTTACCATAAAATTAGAAAACTGATGAGATTCGAAAAGACTTTTGTATTTTTACTTTTTCCCCTGTATATTTTTCTGCGAGGTTGGACGAGGTTTGGAGCAACCTGCTCTAGTGGAAAGTGTCCCTGCCTGTGGCAGGGGGTTGAAACTGGATGAGCTTCAAGGTCTCTTCCCACCCAAACCAGTCTGGGATTCTATCACTCTATGATGAAACAAAAAGAGTGTAGGTAAATGTCACATTTTAAGATGTACAGAGGAAACAAGACTGATATGGAAAAATGTGAACTTCTGAAAGATAAATAGGAAAAATTAGATTCAACTGCAGCACATGTGCTTAGCGGATGGAAGAAGCCTGCTAGGTAGTAGTGTTAAAAGAGTGCTATGAAAGTGGGCAGCACATTAGGTGTGAGTTTGCAATATTAGATGGTTTCAGATGATTAAAGGTGATAATGTCCTTATATGCTCTACATGCCCAGTTAAAGATCAGGTCTTGGAGCAGTATGGAGAAAATAGCACTTAATTAAAATTGTTTAGATCTGGTGCCAAATTAGTAGTGAGATACCAAAAAATAGGAGAGATCTCAGGGAAAAAAACCTCATAGAAATCAGGGTTCTGGGAGGTTTTGCTTGTGATTTGAAGAAAACGTAAGAGCTTAGTGTTAACCCTGCTGTGTCTGAGATAGGATATAATGGCTTATGAGTGCCAGAACTTATTAATCCAAAGAAGGACTCGGTTTGGTGCAGCCAGGAGGTTTGACTGTGTAAAGCTAGAAATGGGAGGAAATTAAGAAAGATAGTTTAGTGGATTATTAGGAGCGTATATCAAGTAACGAGATGGGATTGCCTTCAGGGCCAGCTCTTTGCAGGGGAGCTTCATCTCCTGAAAATTCTTTTACAGGTTCTTAAAACCAACACTATTTTTGCCTGTCCATCAAATGTGTTATCCAGTATTCCTTTCCAGCCTCTTCAGTTTTGACTACTTTAAGTTGAGAAATTTGTCTTCTGACTGAGGTATGTAGATATTATAGAGACAATGCTAGATAGATACTAATTATAGAATCCCAGACTAGTTTGTCTTGGAAGGGACCTTAAAGCTCATCCAGTTCCAACCCTCTGCCATGGGCAGGGGCACCTTCCACTAGAGCAGGTTGCTCCAAGCCTCTGTGTCCAACCTGGCCTTGAACACTGCCAGGGATGGGGCAGCCACAGCTCCTCTGGGCACCCTGTGCCAGCACCTCACCACCCATACAGGGAAGAACTTCTTCCTTATATCTAACCCAAATTCCCTTCTTTCAGATTGAACCCATCACCCCTCGTCCTATCACTACAGTCCCTGATGAAAAGTCCCTCTCCAGCGTCCTTGTAGCCCCCTTAAGACACTGGAAGCTGCTGTGAGGTCTCCACACAGCTTATCTTCTTCAAGGCTGAACAGCCCCAATTATCATATCCTGTTGATGTTAACCAAGTTAAATGGATAATGAACCTGAGATGTCTGTGATTTTCAAGGAATACTCTGGGAGCTAGGCTTTTCCTAAATCCATTTCACCATGTTAGGCCAGTGGTCGTGTTCGTTTTCTATCTTCATTCACCGCTTAGTGCATTTGCAGGACTGCTACTTTACAGTTCGTAGAATGGTTAGGGTTGAAAAGGACCTTAAGATCATCTAGTTCCAACTTCTGCTTGATTGCTAAAGCCTGAGGAAATTTCCTGGGACCATTTCTGGAAGGGATTTTGGATGCTGCTTTGTTGAAGTCGAAGAGAAGCAGGTCCATCAGGTTTTGAGCCCATGCAGAACTCCCTGAAGGAATATGGGTTCAGGATTAGGGAGTTTTTGCTTGTTTCCTGGTTCCTTGGAGCTCTAGCCTGGGATAACACTGATGCCTGGGTCATAACTGCATTTATTGAAAGTGCAGAGGTCAGATAAAAAGGCTGGGTAAAACCACTGCTGTGTGTTAAAGGCTACCAATAGAAATTACAATACAAGATACAGTGGTGGTCTCTTCATGTAAAAAGACAAAAATATGTTCTTGAGTGCTTCAGCACTGAGTAGTGCAGCTTTATGCCTTGAGTAATTCATCAGAGCCATTCATAAAGTAAATAATTTAGATGATAAAATTCATAAATTATAGAGCTATGAAAACAGTATCTCAGGTTGAGGATCAACTTGTCTGAAGAAAGATAAGAATAAATCAGAATGAAACCGCTATCACTCTTGACATTTTGTATTAGAATTACTTTGCAGAGCTATTTATACCAGCTTTACAACAGTTTCAACAAGAAATGAGATGTGAGAGGTGAACAGAAGGGAACCGTCGAACTTAAGCTCATCCCTGTTGTTATAGGAAAGAGGAAAAATGAATTTGTCTAACATCAGGCTATTTTAAACCCTGAAGTGTTTAAGTTTTCAGAGAAGATTTTTGAACATTGGTGAGGAGATCAGCAAAATTAAAAATAGTAAAATGGAATATTTATTGGTAGCCATGGAAATCCCACATGGATTTCGCTTGCATTAGCGTAGATCCCGAGTAGTACCACTTTTGGTTTTCACTCATGTAAGGGGGACCAGAATGTGGCTTCTCCAAATTGTGGGCACTGATAATGTTGTCCAGTTGTTTTGGACACATTCAGAGTCTTCTGCTTGACCAAGTGTGTGGCTGTCATGGTACCACTGGTAAACCTGAGCAGTGGGCTGCTGTAACTCTAGTACTTGACAGTGAGTAGCTTTTAACTGAAGACCCCGCTACTTAAAAAAAACACTTCACCTCCCCCCAGATTTCAGAAACTCTTTGGGTAAAATATCCTTCTTAGATGGCTTCAAACGACCTGCTGCTTATTTCTGCATACAGCTTTAAAATCTGAATATTCTTGTTGCTTGGTATCAGAGTTGCAATGATGCCATACATCATTCTGGTGTAATACAGGGGAATGCGTAAAAAGCCTCCGCCGTGTTTTGATAGCTTTTTCTTTTAATGGCACTCATCAAGTGGGTATAGGAATCTCTCCAGTTCTCCATTTTCCTTCTCTTGCTCTACTAATACATTGGATAAGATGTGCTGTGAAAATACAGGTAAGTATGTAAATATCAACAGTGATTCTTGTTGGACTATTACAATTCTTACATTCGAAGGCTTTTCAGTATTGGAACATTAGCTGAAACTTTATGACAATGTATATTCCTGCATTAAAAATACTTGCCTGTTACCAAAACAAGATTATCCCAATCGTAACCACTAAAAAATTTACACTGCAGTGTTTTAATAACCTTCTCTGTATATTTTTAAAGATAAATAATTCTGAAATAGCAAATACCATGAAGTTGCATTTCAGGAAAAAAAATGAGGGTTTCAAATGAGGTCATATAAATGTTGTGTTCATTCCAACAGCAACTCGCAGGATGAACCTCTAGCTTCATTAAAG
>NW_009913150.1:31424-42580 GCF_000696875.1 Nestor notabilis | reverse complement strand
TGCTGACTTTAGCATGCCCGGATTGAGAAACAGTATGAATTGAAATGGAATCTTAAGAAGTTTTATTCTTGGGGAGTGACCGGAGCTAAAGTCATTCAGCTGTGTTTTCTCTGCATATGTTCTTTAGTTCAGCCAGGCAGTCTTAAGGTGAAGATACTGTCTGGTGAGGATGAGGATATGTGAAAAGGATATAATATTTCTCTTTGGTATAATCTCTCAGTAGCTGTGTTGTCCCAGAGGTCCCCTTTTATTGGGATAATGCAGATGTGTTCCTGTCTCTGTGCTAAGGGATGCTCACTGTGCAGGTGGATATTCCTGTTAAGGATACTTAGGCCTTAAAAGTGATGGAAAACCCCAAAGTCTAACTCTTCATTTCAAGTATAGCGCTACTGCATTGTGTGTGTAGGAGTCTGGGCAGTCTTTTGCATCAAGTGCGCAGGCATGGTTTTAGGGACGTTTTTAGCTTTGTCCTTTTGGCATCAAGGATTTTTATGAAGCAGTTGAATAGGAGGAAGGAATTAATTTGATTTAGCGGTGTCAGACTGAAAACGAAGTTCCTCTTAGCACATCCTTCGAAGAACACTCAATGGCTCTGGATTTAGCCTGCCATCCGCCTTATTTTTGCAGGGATATTTTTGAACTTCCTCTGCTGATAAATATTTAGAGTCTGTTTATATTTCATCTCATTTCTGTTAGATAGTGCTTACAGATTTTTTTTCCCATAAATACTTATTTACTGAAGAAATGGGTATTACAAGCCTTGAAATTGCAGTGCCAGCAATTCTGTTATTTTAACTGTGGCTGACTGACAGTATATTTATTAATTATCCGAGAGAGGCTTATAGCTTTCAAAAAGAGAACTTCATTTCTCGGCTGCAGGAGATAGAAGAGGAACTGTAATTGCTTTATGTCTGGAACTCAGGTTTAGGAGCAGAAGGCTTGGCTGGATTAGATGAGACCACGGTTGAGGAAAAGGTGTGAAAAGTGGAAAGGCTGCTTCAAATCTGTCAAAGTTTCAGTCACCAGGATGCTGCAGAGCTCAGAATGAAAACTGCAGCTGTTTCTCCTTGGTTTAATTAAAACCTAATGAAAAACAACTCAGAGCAACCTGGGTTGATATTAATTACTTTGAGCAGTTGAAGGATTTCCTTTGCAGAATTCTGTGCAGCCTTTCCTTACAGCCTGGCTCTGTGTGATTCTCACTGGTGTTGCTCAGGTAAATCTTAGTGCTGTTTCGCTATGCCTTGCTAATTCCTTTTTGGAGTTGTGTTTTTTGTGGTGTGAATATGACAATCCCACTTCAATTAGATAACAGCAGTTGTCACCATGCATGGGGACTGTGATGCCTGGAAGCTTCAGAAGTCTCTCTGTCAAAATGAATAAATAAAACATCTAAAAAGCTTTGCTAAGAAGGAGTAAACTTAAAAATTGAATCGGTTAACAGCATTGAAATGAGTCGTCTTATTACATTACAGCATGTAACCACCAGATGTCACTTACTTTGTGCTTGGGAGCAACATGTTCTTGGTATATAAAAGATTAAAAAGAAAGAGCAACTTGCCATAAGTGGCTTTGTTACTGTTTGTGTTCATAATTGGCTACTGTCTTGCTCGAGAAATATTTCCATCTTGAAATAGATTGGATAGACCCGTTTCTCACAGATAGGATAGAATTGCATTTTTTATGAGCTTTAAGTGTCAGCAGTGACATTTTGAAATTCAGTCTTTAAGAAAATAATGGATAGGCTTACTAAATTTTCAGAAGGATGAAAGTACATTTGATGGAATGGACAGTTTTATTACTATGAATTATACTATCATTAAAGACAGTTTCACCCGTGGCTTAAATATACATATAGCCAAGTTAAAAGCAGGGAGATGAGTCTTCAAGTCCTGCAGGACTGCAAGTAAGGTGGAAGTACGTGCAGGCAGGGGAAGGACCACTTCTAAAATCAGAGCACAGGATCCCCTTACAGAACGATGCAGCTCACCCTCAAGGTTTAAAGGCTTCAAAGAAAAGTGTAAATAAAGCTAGATAGATGGGGATGTATCTCTAAAGTGGAAAAGGAACATGTAACACCCAGCGCAAAGCTGTTTAATCTGACCCCAGTGATGAGCAGGGTGAGATGACTGCTGACCAGTGAGAGTGAGCAAAGGGTTGGTGATCTGGGTCATGGTGTTCAACAGTGGTTTATTCCTCCTGTTATAAGAGATGCTAAACTGACATGTGCAGGTATCCTTCCTGCTCCATGGTCACATAAGCCTTGTGCTTGTTTATATTTTCTGATCTGTACTCTAAGACAGCACCATTAGAAAAGGGAAATTTAATTTTCTGGACTTGAAGCAGAAAGGCTGGGAATGGAATGATTTCCCAAGGGGTAATGATTGGAGTTTGTTTGGGGTTTTTTTTCTTCTTCCAGTGGTAGTACTGTTGTTTGTTTTTAGATGTTAAATGTGTATTCTACCTCAGATGTCGGTTTGGGATGGAGCCGTTCTCTCTGTGTGCATCTCATGCAGGTTGGAGGACATAAATCCATTGCTCCGAGTGAGTGATGTGAAGGCTGCTCTCCAGATTATTTTCCTTTTGAGTCCTCGGCAGCAGCTGTTTTGAAAGACTACCTGCCTTCATTTTTCACCTGTGGTGAGAAATGTACTTCAGCATGGCATTCACTAACTGGAGGCAGAGTATGACACAGTTCTCGCCTTTCCTTCTATGCTTGAGCAAAGCTCTCCTTAACTAATAGAAATGGTGTTGACTTCCAAATGCAGCAAATTAGTGATTTAGTAGCTAGTATGAAAGCGATTATATTAGTGAGGGCTCCAGTTCTTAACTAAGAGTTGGTTTTGAGACTGAGGGTTTCACTTCCTAGCTGGAGGTCTTGCACCATTGCTCCCGAAAATGCCACCTGCCAGCTTTGGCCCTCAAAACTGCTCCCTGCCACTGTAGTGCAGCAGTGTCCCAGCATGGCTCTGGGACGGGGAGCAGGATTGCAGCTTGGGAAGGCTGGAAAAATTACCTTTGCTGTCTTTTGAGCTTACAGAAAGACTGAAATTTGCCCTGTTTAATATGGTTACTGGGAGAAATTCAGGCTGAGTCTTGGATGGCTTATGTAGAAATTGGATTGCCGGTGACTTTCTGCCTTGTATAATACATATCTGTGTTTAGTTCAAAGTCCCTCAATCCCCATGTAATGGGATTCTGGATGGTGAGTTAGATCTGGATTTTTTTTCTTGGACTTCTACCATTTTATGGCATATGGTAGCATAGGTAACACATGTCAGGACTCTGTCATCTTGTCAGCTACAAATTGAAAAGCACCCTTGAAAAGCACTCTGACATCTGCCATTGGGAATTACTCCAAGAAAGTGAGTACTGTCCATGCCCCAAGGGCCTGATGCACCTGGACGTTAACCAAAGTCTGAGGTACATTTAGTGCACTCCAGCATCCCCTGAGTCTGCTGTGTATGGCATAAATGTTTGCAATGAAACTACCACCTGTAGTCATTTAAATAGTTTTTCAGGTTGGACAGAAGCTTCTATTAAAGTAATGCACATTTTGTATTTAAATATTCGTGTTTGGAGAATACATTTTTGTCTGTTCCAGATTGGTTTTGTTGGTGTAGCTTCGCCCTGTACAAGTAACCTTTAGGAGGAAAAGTAAGAATAACTTCAAAGTCAAGTTTTCACAGGTAAAGGAAGAAAAAGCATGTAATTGTAAGGGTCTATTCCAATACCAAAGTCTAAGTTATAACACTGTGCCAGGCAGTAAAGAAACTGAGGTATATCATCAGCATATAATTTATTTTTTCACTTAGAAAAACTGTGACATTTTGTGAGTTTATAGATCATTCTGAACTTCTGAAGTCATTTACTTTGATTATACATGTTTCGGATGCTGAAGGCTATTTTTGGGATTTAAACATGAAAGAAAATTGTAAATTAAATCCAGTGGTCAGTGATGAGACTATCACATCTCTTACACACCTGGGATGGATGGTTTTCTAGCATGCCTAATTCAGAGAATCACAGAATAGTTTGGGTTGGAAGGGACTGTGAAGATCATCTAGTTCTAACCCCTGGCTGTGGCTGCCCCATCCCTGGCAGTGTTCAAGGCCAGGTTGGACACAGGGGCTTGGAGCAACCTGCTCTAGTGGAAGGTGTCCCTGCCCGTGGCAGGGGTTGGGACTGGATGAGCTTTAAGGTCCCTTCCAACACAAACCAGTCTGGGGTTCTGTGATCCTATGACAACACAGGGTGGAGGGGTTGCAGTGCCTGAAACTGCTCCTGCCGGCAGCTGAGTCGCATTCCTGAAGCTTTGATGGAAGACATGGCATTTTGTGGCACTTTCTTGCACGTTCCTGTTTTTAGATGTGGGCGTGGAGTGCTCTTTGTAGAAGACAATGATTGATATGGCTTTTTGCAGCAGCTGCTGTGTTTTGTTAACACCATTCTCGAGGGTGGAAGGCACTGAAGGAAACTGAGCATGGGCCAGCTTCTGCAGTGCCTTATTTCTGAAACCAAGCAGCTCCTTTGGGTGACCACTAAAAAAAATAGGTGTAATGTGATAACATTATTGATAGAAGAGCTCAATACCCTGCTCTAGGGGAAGGTTCCCCTGCCTGTGGCAGGGGTTGGAGCTGGATGAGCTTTAAGGTCCCTTCCAACACAAACCAGTCTGGGGTTCTGTGATCCTATGACAACACAGGGTGGAGGGGTTGCAGTGCCTGAAACTGCTCCTGCCGGCAGCTGAGTCGCATTCCTGAAGCTTTGATGGAAGACATGGCATTTTGTGGCACTTTCTTGCACGTTCCTGTTTTTAGATGTGGGCGTGGAGTGCTCTTTGTAGAAGACAATGATTGATATGGCTTTTTGCAGCAGCTGCTGTGTTTTGTTAACACCATTCTCGAGGGTGGAAGGCACTGAAGGAAACTGAGCATGGGCCAGCTTCTGCAGTGCCTTATTTCTGAAACCAAGCAGCTCCTTTGGGTGACCACTAAAAAAAATAGGTGTAATGTGATAACATTATTGATAGAAGAGCTCAATATAAACCCCTTTTCCATGTTTCTTTAGACCTGAGGCACTAAACCCCCCATTGTTTCCGAAGCTGCAGCTTGATGCATCAGCTGGGCTGAGCTCTCTTGCTGATAAATACAGCACATTTCTACACTGTTTTCTGCATATGATGTACCTATTTATCATTGTGTTGTAGTGGCTGGGTCTCACTACATGAATGCTGCTTTCATAGAATGCTTGTGGTGCCACGTATGTGATGGGGTGTCATGCGTTCTCCTTGGTGTTATTATTGATATTATATAGTAGTCCTTAGAAACCATAAATGGGCTTGGAAGCCACCTCTTCTAGCCTAAGACACTGTGACAAGCTTTTATTTCAGCCTAGTCCCTGCTGCAGACATATATTAAGGAATTTCTAGTTTATTTCACATAAAAAATATCCCCTCCAAAAGCATCTGTATGCTCTTGATGCCATCTTAGTCTCCTGTGTGTCTGAAAGCTTTGAATGCATTAACAGCCTATTCCAACTTATTACATTAATCTCATGAAATCAAAGATTCATGTCTGTGACTCAAGGTAGGGTAAACATTATTTGCCATAGAGAAGTTTAACAGATGGAAATACATTTCCAAGCTTGGGAGGTATTTTTACTGGGGTTGTTTTTTGGTTAGATATGTTAATTTTGGAGTTTGCTAAAGTTGGAGTTCTGTAAATCCTTGCAGAATATTTTGTGGTGTATATTTTGCTTCTGGTTCTCTGCAGAGTTTTATAATGTTAGTGCTCAATTTTTCTGCATTAGAAACTAAGCTTTTTGGGTTATCATTAACAGTCATGCATCTGTTCTTGAAAAGCTGGCTGCCAACTGCAGCTGATGGAATTTCTGTCACTTCAAATTTCTTCTGTGAATTGCTTCAGTAAATGGTTTATTTCAAGAAGTGGAACCTAAGCTCCAGAACTAGTGTTGATATAATTTCAGCTGCAATGTCCTACAGTGACTCTATGTCCCCCTTTATTTGTATAGAACCAAATATACCAACAAGAACTGCTGTTTAAAAATAAAATCTCCTTTTACTGTTCACTTTTGAGTTGTGCCCTGCTAACTCCAGGGACAGGGATTTTTCATCAGAGTGAGAGCTTTCCAGCTGGAGCAGAGCATCCAAGAGCAGTTTTTCTTCCTTTCTCCTTAAAGCTGCATCCTTAGGCTGCTGGAGCAGGTCCAGAGGAGGCTACGGAGCTGCTGCGAGGGCTGGAGCAGCTCTGCTCTGGAGCCAGGCTGAGAGAGCTGGGCTGGGGCAGCTGGAGAAGAGAAGGCTCCTGAAGGGGACACCTTAGAGCAGCTCCAAGTGCCTAAAGGGGCTCCAGGAAACCTGGAGAGGGGCTTTGGACAAGGGATGTAGGGACAGGACAAGGGGAATGGCTTTAACCTGCCAGAGGGGAGACTGAGATGAGCTCTGAGGCAGAAGCTCTTCCCTGTGAGGGTGCTGAGGCGCTGGCACAGGGTGCCCAGAGAAGCTGTGGCTGCCCCATCCCTGGCAGTGTTCAAGGCCAGGTTGGACACGGGGGCTTGGAGCAACCTGCTCTGGTGGAAGGTGTCCCTGCCTGTGGCAGGGGTTGGAGCTGGATGAGCTTTGAGGTCCCTTCAGCCCAACCCAAACCAGTCTGGGATTCTGTGATCCTCTGGGCCATCTCAGGAGATGGTCTGTCCCACAATGCAAGTGAGATGAGCATCCTGGCCATCTGCATCCCTGGATGGCACCCACATGATGTTCAGGGAGGATCCGTGAGGACCACTGTGTGAATTAGGCACTTGTGCCATCTGTGAGCTGTCAAGGGTGGGATTTTTTTCTTTCAGTTTCTCAATGCAAGGCCTTACAGAGTGAATTTCGACCCTTCTGCAGTTGAAGCAGGGGAAGAGGGGAAGGTTAGTTTGATAAAGTCCCCCTGCAACAAAAATTAATTACTTAACATCTCCATTGGTAGAAAAGTTTGTAGAGAGCTTGCCTCAGATTTCCTTTGCACCACAAATAAGGACAATCTAGTTTGCTAGGCTAAATGTTGGCTTTATGTTGCAGAAAATGTTGCAGAAGAGGCAGGGTGTGAGAGAATGCACACCAGATTTTCCGTGGTGCATTCGTAAGTACGCAGTGTTGGGGTTTGGTTTATTCCTTTTTCTGTTTTCTTCACGTGGACTTCCAGTAAGGAAAGTTCTCAGATATTTATCTGGTTAGTTTACAATCTGCAGCCCAGCTAAGTGCAATGCAAAGCATGAAAAGCTGTGTGTGGTTGTGTTCTTTCCAAGTGAAAAACAAGTATACTGAAGCCAAACATGGGCAAAACCTGCAGGAATACACAGTCAAGTCAGAGGAGGCAGCGACCCAGTGGCTGGGGATCAGATTTATCTTCTTACTGCTCTGCATATTACAGTAGTCACTTACCAGGTCCCATACATAGCATGGCTTTTTTGTGTTATTACTGTTGTAAACACGGGTTTTCGTGCAGTTGTAAGGATTCTGAGCTAGACTTTACCATGTTGTAGATATTGTATTGAGAGCTGTGATATTTTGAGAGGCTGGTGAAAAAATGCACCATATTCTCTTTTTTGGTAGTAGTGGAAATAAGTAAATGAAGATATGTGAATTTCTTTGAAGTTTGTAATAAAAGTGTTCTGTAGCTAAAGATATGAAAGGAGAATAATGAATGTTTAATCCATTACCAAGTGGCATTAGGTTCCACGTCAATTATGTTCTCTGCCTATGAAGATATAATGTTCTACGCATCAGAAAACAGGGTATATCCGTGCAGAAGCATCCTCAGAATGATTGCATCTTGTAAGATGGTTAGAACAGAATTATTTTACTTTGTGTAGTTAAAGAGCAAATGATAGAGATAAATGATGGAGTCTAAGCCTTTGATGAAACACTTACAAATAGCAGTAGGAGACTATAGAAGTAAATGTTGCTTGACTTATGCAGAATAAACACTTTTCTCGGATGTTGAAAACAATTTCATATCAGAATATATATTATATCAGAAAGACTTTGCTTAATTAGCTGTAGCCAGAAGTTACCTGCAGGAATTTCATCTGATCTACTTCACTTTGGAACAAGTGTATGGTTTTTGGTTAATGGGCTGAGATTTATCTGCTGTGTTGTTGCTTAAAGCATTAAAGTTATTGGACATTTTTAAAAGTTACTACTAAGCTGGGGACACTTCTTTAAGTATTGAAACAAAGGCACAGTTGTGATTTGGCATCAATGAATAGTTTTTGTTGAGTAATTTTTGTTTGAATTTACAAGAAACTTTAATGACAGACTCTAATACTGAGTTTGTCTTTTCAGGATGCAGCTGTGTATGTTTCCTTTCACCCACTCAGCACTAGATGAAAGATGAAATGCCCTATTCATGAAAAAGCACTTACATGGTACTTATATACAGATGAGATATGTTTTTCCATCCATTTTAATGCCTGTCTCATGGAGAAGGTACCATATATGAGTCATAACAACAAATTTCAGATGTCTGTGTTAAGATAGTAAAGTTTATGGAGAAAATTCAGTTTGGAGGTGGAGGAAAATCCCTTCTCAGTCACTAAAAATCAAATGAGCAGCTGTTAGCATGTACATTGCTCTAGAATTGTCACAACAATATTGTGTTTAAAGCAATGTTAAGTATCACATAGACTGATTCCCCTTCAGAAAGACTGCTTATTTATGAAGTGTGAAGGTATATCAAATGAATTCTAGTAGATACCATTTGGTTGCATTATTGCATGCAAAAACATTTTGCCACACCATGAGATAAACAGGCACTGAAGGCATTACTTTATGCATATTCTATTTATTTCATATAATGTTATTCATCCCTCAAAAGCAGCCTTAAATTAGCAGCTGATCTCTCACAACCCACAAGATTTAGCAATTCATACCATTTGTGAAGTGGCAGAAAGTATTACATTTCAGATGGTGGAAAGAATATGGTTCTCACTTTAAATCAGCTTGAGGTAGCAGCTGCTAAAATCAAGTAAAATCAAACGTGTAAAAAGAACAAGATGGTAATCAGAGTAACATAACTGTGAATACCCACTATTTTGCAGCGTGTCGAGGCTGAAAATGCTTGGCAGGACTGTTGGAAATACTCTCAGAACATTTTTTCTCCCACGTCCTGGTTCTGGACCAGTAATCAATGCAAGAGACAAAGACCCGGGCTTAAAATAACTCTTGAGCACTGAAAGATCTCTTCCTGCAAATTCAAGTGTACTACGCTAGCTCTCCATCTCTTCTTCAAATAAGTCAGCTGCTGCTCTGAATCTGAACATTTATTCTTCTTTAGCACAACAAGGCTTTGGTGTTCATCTCATCTGACCTTAGAGGTGTGGATGGCAGATGCCTAAATCTGAGGCAGTCACTTGAGCATCGCATTGTAGCCGACACAGAAATTGGCTGTCCATAGCAATTTCCTCGTGTTCAGATAAGGTTATGACAATGAGTGTGCTGTCCTCACCTAACTGAGCGTTGCATGAAGGGATACCCTGTCTCTCTATTGAGCAAGTTGCTCCAGAAGAGCTATTTGAGTAAATTACAGCAGTATCTGTCCAGAGACTCAAACAATGAGGCAGGCTTGGGAGCCTGAAAATAAAGCAGTCAGAAAGAAATGCAGAACAAAAAGTAGCCTGCTTTTGATAAGTGAACTCTGTCAATACCAGACCAATTTTTGCCTCTGGAGTTTTCTGGAGATAAGTACTTATCTGTTTTTGATTACAGTCTGACTGCAGGGCGTATGGGAGCTGTATTTAGATAGGATATTTTTTTCCCACCTGCCAACCCCCAAACCGCATGAATTTGTTTGATAAACAAGTTTCATAATAGATTCAGCTTCATGTTTCCCTGTTGTGCTAGTACTATATATAGGAACAAGAATATAATATATATAATGGAAATCTTGCTGATTTGTGAGATGGTAGTGTAATTTGTTCTGTGAAAGAGCATGTGAATTTCTATTATTGTAAAGCAATGTGTTGGGAATAAAACTTCAACGGCCGTTTCATGTTTGATTGTTTGATCTTATTGATTATCACGTCCCCTGTCTGCACCTGAAGTTGTATTGCAGGTGATCATTTTTATCTTTCCTATGAGCTCTTTGGTTATTTTCCTTTTTCTACATAACAAAAGAAAATAAACGTGGCAAATTCAGCCTGAAGAAAAGGTACTAAACTTCCACCATGCATTTCTGAAAATGGCTGAAAATGGATTTTCTGTGAGAGATGTAGACTGGAGTAATTCATGTAAAGACAAAGTTTTTCTACAGTATGCATTCTTTTTCATATTCAGTATAAATCTGTCAGTGCTTCTGTAGCAAGACACCATGTGAGATGAATAGAAACTAAGTGAAGTGAAAAGATGAATTGCTGGAGAAGTTGCACATCGTAGGCAGTGAGTTTTCATCAAGAATCAAGAAGCCAGTGGGTACCATAGGCAAAAATTCTGCTCTGAGAATCCTTAGAAATAGAATCATAGAATAGTTAGGGTTGGAAAGGACCTTAAGATCATCTAGTTCCAACCACAGATACATGAGAACAGAATTTTGCTCCATGCTTATGCAAGAGGAAGGACTTAAACCCATTGGTGTGAGCTCTGTCCTGATGCAGGGTGAGAGATTCATGGTGCCTGGGCCATGTGCCACAGGTTAGGTGGTTGGCAGTGGTGGTTTTTTAATTCCAGGGCTTTTGGACTTGCATTTCTGGAGAAATCATGACAG
Source organism: Nestor notabilis (assembly GCF_000696875.1). Lineage (NCBI taxonomy): Eukaryota > Metazoa > Chordata > Aves > Psittaciformes > Psittacidae > Nestor > Nestor notabilis. The sequence continues at coordinate 31,814 of NW_009913150.1, read as the reverse complement.
TGCTGATGCCCCAAATCCCTAAAGAACCTTCAGCTCTCATAAAACCTGCAACATAAATCTCGCGTGGGAACAGCTTTTGGAAAAAGACTTTGTGTGGGTCTGAAGCAGGTGTTGCTGTGGTTTTGTTGGTGAGATCTCCTTCCTGTCTTAAAGGTAGAGGAACCAGTCATTATCTTCTAAATCATTACACTGCTTTAAATCTAACTGGGAGATCATAATATAGTTTGGAGTTTATCAGTAGGCTGGACGTTGGCTGGCTTTGGTTCTGTTTCATTTTTCTGTCTGGACTTTTTGTGCTGCAAGTAGCCCCAAAATAAATGGTGGCTCTGATTCTAGACTGACTGAAATCAAGTGAACTAGAAAGAAAAAACCACACAGAATTCATTAAAT
>NW_009913150.1:15924-31393 GCF_000696875.1 Nestor notabilis | reverse complement strand
CCTGCTGAAAAATAGTTGAAATTAAAAACGGGTGATATCAAGCTTAATTCTTATTTTTACATTTGCAAGGCAAACCAAACAATAACACATCAGAACATGCAGATGTGGAATGCAAGCAGCTGGACCTCAGTGATTTCTAGGAACCAGCACAAGACTTCAGATGTAATAACAGGTTTAAGAGGGGGAAGGCATGACCAAACTGTAGCTGATCCAGGACAGTCTCCTGCTTCCCTTCCCACTTCCCCCCCTTTTCCCTTACTTCCAATAATCTGTTTATTCAGGCAATGTTTATGCCCTAATTGAGTGGTGATTCAAGCTCAGTAACTATTTCCTGAGCACTGCAGCACAAATAGGAGTGGGTCCTTATTTGAAACAACTACTATTACACTGATTGTAGGGGAGTTCTCTGATTATTTTGCAAACGGAGGGTGTCATTTGCTCCATTCTCACATTTTCTTTGGAAGTTTATTGATGAGGAAGGAGACAGAGTGTGTTTGGATTAGATCTTGAGAAAGAAACCAGCTGGGTTGTGGAATAAGCCGCACATGTTATTTGGGTGAGATTGCTGATTCAGTGGTGATTCAGGAGGTTTTCTTTGGCTTTAAAAGGCTTCAGAACTGGGTTCTTTAAAGAATATATTAAGCTTGAACAAGTGTTCAGTAGTTGTTCAACGGGTCGAATCTATAATGATGGGGTATGACCACATCTCGCTTTTAAAAGTAACTTGTTTTTGAGTGCCTTCAAAAATATTTGTAGTGGGTTCATATAATTTCTTGGGACCCACATTTATTGGTTTGGGGTTTTTTAATTAGGTTTTTTAAGCAAAGAGAGGAGCTTTACATCATTCTGCAGGAGGTTTCTGAGCTTTGTCAAGACTCCTGTGGCTTTTCTAAACCACTGCAGTTGCTTTTTGTTATTTTCTCTTGCAGAGGTCAGTGATTCATGATTCTCATTTTATTGACATATCTTCTTTCTGGCAGCTTGTTGATTTCTCTAAGGTAAATAGATGGGAGTTCAGGCAAAGTTTACTTCCGAAAATGTTAACTCGAGGAGCCAAATGTGTGCAATAAACGGGACAGAGAAAATCTATGGTTATGCCTTGCCTTTCCTGACCTAATTTTCTTTTTTCTTTGGTAAGGTTTTTATTACTTGCTCTGTTTTTGTTTTATTGTTATGGTAGAACCTGCCCACTAACAGGATGAACTTCCTCACACTGTACAAATACCTCACTACACTTGTAAAAACACTTTGGTTTGTTGTGAAAAGACCATGTCTGAGAGCAGAACTGTTGTGCAGCCTGTAGTCTGGTTCAATTGGTATCATTTCCAGTAAGCTTCATCGTTAAAATGTACCTGTAACAGTAAAGTTTTGCAGGTTTTTTGTGTCCAGAGGTCATGAACTTTTGCATGGGTTGAAGAGTTGTTGTTGTACAGGTACAAAGCTTGTCCATGCTGCCATGGGCCATGTTGCAATGGGTGATGGAGGCGTGGAAGAGGAATTAAGTGGTTGTGCTGTACTGCTGCTAAATATTGCTTATTTCTTTTTCACATGAAAATTTGGTGAAGGTTTTACTCCACCAGCCTCACTCTGCCCTTTCATGTTTCCATTCCTCTTCATGTGAGTCATGGAAAGTTAAGTATGGTATGGTTGTGGGCAGAGTTTTACTTAGATACCTACATATTTCTGTGACTAGTAACAGCTCCATCTTCACAGGAGCTCTTGATAGAGAAATATTACTAAAGGGAAGTTCATTTCTGGAGTGTTCATGGAGGGTGGGTGATCAGCTTTGCTCTCGGATCTCAGAAAACATTAGCACTGCAAACTGAGAACCTGAATTAAAATAAGCTTCCTGATCTGTCAGGGAAGGCACTTAGGCAGTAAGAATATTTATCCAGGTTAGTGAAAACAGTTAGGAGAATATGGATGAAATAACATAGCTGTTACTCAGAGAATGGCATTCAATATTATTGTATCAGGAGCCATGTGCTCCTTCAGAATCATAGAATGGTTTGGGCTGGAAAGGACCTTAAGATCATCCAGCTCCAACCCCCCGCCCTGGGCAGGGACACCTTCCACTAGAGCAGGTTGCTCCAAGCCCCTGTGTCCAACCTGCCCTCGAACCCTGCCAGGGATGGGGCAGCCACAGCTTCTCTGGGCACCCTGTGCCAGCGCCTCAGCACCCTCACAGGGAAGAGCTTCTGCCTAATATGTAATGTAAATCTACTCTCTGTCAGCTTAAAGAAGTTACTGACCAGATGAGCTCCAGCAGTATTATCTTTTGCCTAATCCTTTTTGATTGATTTTTTGCTAAAGGTGCTTATCCTTATTTTTATAGGACCTGTAGCTTTCATTTAAAAAAGAAGCAGGGCAAAGGGCTACCTGCTGCAGGGGACATGTTCCACATGTCTGCTTTGGGGGATGCTTCAGCTGAAGTATCTTCTTGTGGTATAACTGTTTCTCATCCCATGGAGAAATAGCAGACATCACAGTAGCTGAAAGTCTTTCCATAACAAGGAAGCAACAGAGCAAGAACATGAAGTGCTCTTGTGTTTCCACATATTAATAGTTCCAGTTTTTTATTTTTGCTTGGAAGTAACAAGGTTCCTTGGGAAAAAGTGCTCATTTTTCTTAGCTCTAACAAGCATATCAGCATGAAAATCCTCGATGTGATGCATGGCAGGAGTGGCAATAGGCAAATGGACAGAAAGAAGATGTGTTTTGTGAGACTGCAGAGCGTGTCTGTGGGAGATGTAGGTGTGGGGCATGCTTTGGCTGGGCTTCGTTTCATCTAACCTGAGAGTTGTTGGAGTATTTTCTGTCTTAGACATCCTTATTTTAGGCTGAGACCTGCCCAACAGAACAATTTTAGCTCAAATCTTCAACTGGGACAGATACCTCTGTCCCTCTCTCCTGCCTCTGGCCATGGCCGGTAACAAATGCTCAGTGAAAGTGTGTTACAACAGGTATTAATAGATTTCTTCAATCTCCATCCCCTTTTAGCTTCTGGGAATTGAGGATAGCAACTGCTGATATATTTATTCTCCATTAATTGTCTGATGTCTTTCAAATGCATTCATACTTTTGGCCTCAATGAGTTCCACATTTTAATTACTTTGTGTGAAGAGAGGAAATAAAGTGCTGTAGCTCCACTGACATAAACCAGAGAAACAGTTCTACATCAAGCTGAGAATTGTGTTACTGGTGTACTTGAAGTGTGTTTATAATAGGTTAACAGCATGCTGTTCTTTCATGTGGTAGTAGGAAAAGCTGAATATGATTAAAAGTAACAAGGCTAGTATAAAATTTAGCCTTAAGATTACTAGCAAAAGTTTGTTTTATCTTTATTTTAAAGAATTATGAACTAAAGGAAGGCACATGAAATATTAAGGCTGGTGACCTGAAAACTAGGTTGTACACTTAGATGTCCAGATGTGTGTGCATATAAAATCTATTTGGTCTGTTTTATCTTATTTGTAAAGGAGAATTTTAGTTACATGACTAAACATGTGAAAGTAATTTCTTTTTGTAGGCTGTCAGTCTTTTCCCCCAAGTAACGAGTGATAGGACAAGAGGAAATAGCCTCAAGTTGCAACAAGGCAAGTTTAGATTGGATAATAGGAAACATTTCATCATCAAAAGGGTTGTCAAGCACTGGAACAGGCTACCCAGGGCAGTGGTGGAGACACCATCCCTGGAGGTATTTAACAGATGTGTAGATGTGGCTCTTAGTGATTTAGTTTAATTGTGACCTGGCAGTGCTGGGTTAATGGTGGACTTGATGATCTTAAAGGTCTTTTCCAACCTAAATGATTCTATTTTTCTATGTCCATTTTGATTACAGTCTTCCCTTACAATCTTTTAAGAGAAAGGGGAGGAATTTTGTGTAATGTTTATTTAATAGAAATAAAATAGAATTTCAAATATTTTTTAAATAGTGAACAAAAATATGTGAATGCTGAAAAATCTTGCACATTTTCTTTTTGGTGGAATTTATCTTTGTTAGTTTATTTAGCTTCTCATATGGCAATTGCTAGGACATGATGGATACTGCATTTTCAGTAGTGAGTTGTAAGGCTCTGCTGTTGGCTTTTGTGGTACCTGCAAGTGTTACCTGCCAGCCTTCTCTCCCACATCCTGTGCACCCAATGCTTCCTCCTCCTATATAATGAAAGCATTGCACAGGGAAACTTATCAAATAAAGGTCTCACCTCTTTGCTGTTCTTTGTTGCATATAAATATATTCCACTGTGTGTCATCTCTTATACCCATGTCTCCTACTCAGGTGATTCCCCCAAATCCTCATTTTATATGGAGGATGGCTTTTGGCCTAGGAGCTTGAAAAGGTTTACGTTGGTTTCTGCCTTGTGCTTAGTGCTGGTATACAGTTATGTACAACGGAGAAATACCATATAGACATGATCATAAATAATTCACCATTCTCTTCTACAAGAGGAAATTACATGCTACATTATTCAACAATATACAAAGACACTACTTGTTGTGTAGAGAGCAATATTCTGGCAGCAAACCGACAGCAGTTTTGCAACTAAATATAAAAAGACATAAATGGTTTATTGCCAATTCAAATCTCATAACCTTTCTGGTGCCTGCAATTCACATCCTTCTGCTTTCAGTACTGACATACAAGAAAGGTGAAGTATATCTGTAGGCTGTTGTTAGGACTACTGGAAATGTTGAATGGAGGAAGCAAGCAAAAAAGATGCTCTAGATGTATTGATTTCTTGGGGTAATGAGGGAAAGATCCTGGCCTTCTAGTGAGCATCCTTCATTCCATGGTGAAAGGTTAGGGAATGTATTCAAAACTTCTTGGTAAAGGGAAGACAATAGTAGTAGAGAATCATGTCCTGACTTCTGTGTGTTTATTACAACTGGGTTTATTAATACATGAACATGACAGTGGAAAATCATGTAAAATGGTATGTCTGCAACTAAATAGCAATAAAATCAATGTCTCTATTAGCTGAGTATTATGTCATATTGGCCTGTGGTAGATCATCAAACTGATTGTCTAATTAAGCAGCCTGTTGTAGTTTGCATGCATAAGTTGGCAGAGTTATAGTTGCTGGTGGAACTTTAAATTTCCCCTCATGACTGGTGTGATGGAGATCTCATTTTTACTGTAGCCTAAGCATATTTTTTTTCCCCTTGTATCAGCTTCCCAATAAAGCTTTTTCCTCAGCTGTCAAAGATGTAGTTAACATGTTTTTTCCTTGAGTTTGTAATATTTGTAATAGAGTTTCATGAGAAGTGTCTGCAACTGGGAAGGGTTCAGTAACTTCCAGCTCATTTTATTAACATAAAAATGGACATGGGATAGGACAGTGCAGCTTATGTGTTTTTTCTAAGATCTTGTGCTCTGAACTCATTAATGTATCTCCGATGGCTCTTTTTAAAGGTTTGAGAATTAATGGAAAATATACAAGTCTTGAGTTGATTCTGTGAGACTGTCAGATAAATCTCTTCAATCACTGTCATTGAGCCAGTTTCAGATCCCGGTTAGAAGAGGCCTGGAAAATAAATTGGATTTATATTTTTTTCTAAACAGACATTGCATAGTAACTCTGAAAATAAACAGCAAGGAGCTGGAGGGCAGAGGTCTGGGAGGATATTGAGATACTCACAGGGTGTTAAAGTGGAGGAGCCCAGGGTGGATGGATTACACAAAAACAAACATACAGCAGATGATAAATTTAGTTGAAGTGGTGCTATAGAGTACCTTCTGGTTACCAGATCTTTATATAGCTGCCACTGTAACCTGCATTTTCTTTAAGCATCTTTAAGAGATGCTTTTTAAATCTCTCCTTATTTTTTATCTCCATCCTCTCCTTTCCTACAGTCTTTTTTTGGGAACTATCTCTGTTTTCATGATTTCCTTTATTACCTCCATGGTTGATGTCCAAATCTGCCCTGACAGAACTTCTCTCCTGCCTCCTCTATTTCCTCTTTGAAAATCTTTGCTCAGGTGTCTTATTGCTGCCCCAAATGTTTCTTTAGAAGTGTAAACTTTTTGCTTCTCTTCAGGACCTCCCTTTCTTGTCCTTCTCTCCAGCCATTAGGACCATCATTGGTGTTTGGACAACTTGTCCAAACTTGTTGAGGTCTTTCCTGTTTTAAACCTTGGCTTCTTTCCACACTTTTTCTTTTTCTTTTGGACATTTCTATTATGAGGAGGGGCTATATTTTATGTACACAAAACCATAAACTCTCTGGGTTTAATATTACACGAATGAATCTAATTTAGTCTCTCCAGTCATTCAAAATTCTGTCAAAATCATCACAGGCCCATTTGTTTAGAGAAGTTAAGACTAGTTTCTTTGAGAAGGGCCTCCAAGGATGCTGGGGAGCAACTCTTCATTAGGGACTGTAGTGGTAGGACAAGGGGTAATGGCTTCAAACTTAAACAGGGGAAGTTTAGGTTAGATATAAGGAAGAAGTTCTTCACAGTGAGGGTGGTGAGGCACTGGAATAGGTTGCCCGAGGAAGTTGTGAATGCTCCAACCCTGGAGGTGTTCAAGGCCAGGTTGGACAGAGCCTTGGGTGACATAGTTTAGTGTGTGGTGTCCCTGCTCATGGCAGGGGGGTTGGACCTAGATGATCTTAAGGTCCTTTCCAACCCAAACTATTCTATGATTCTAAGTCTTACACTGATTTCTTTCACTTTGGTTTAAAATGCAGCAAAGATTACACTATGATTTCTGTCAGCCTCATCGGACTTGCAGAATAAACTCATTAAGGAAATGAGCTTTTATTTTTCTTAGGAAGATATTTAGCAAATACTTTTGTTCAGTATTTATCTAAATAATGGCTCTTGAGTGCTTGAGACAAAGCGTGCTTGCTCTGATTGCAGAAATGCTCCAATATGTGACAGTGTTAGGTGGGAAAACCACCAAGAATACAAATAATTGTACAAAAGCACTTTGCCTCATACAAAAAGTGCACTAGAATAATGATGATTAACGCAGGATCTGAAGTGACTGCCCCATTTGATCTGGACACTTTTGTGTTAGAAATGAACCAGGAGTTATTATCTAACATTATAGCAGTTTCTTAAGAAGTCAAAGTAAATGTTGAAAGAGCTAAAGGCAAAACTGCCAAATTCTGGGACTCATCATTAGTAATGATTATACTTCTATGACTTGGTGTGTTGTAGGAGTACTCAGAGGACCCTTTCTGTATACACTGTATTGTCTGGAGAAACTATTTTTGTTATTGGTGTCTTGGACATTACACAAATGTGCACCTCAGAAGCGTGTAAGTGTCTCTGTTTCTCAGGAACCAAGGGATGAAGATAGGAAGAATTCTGCTGAAGATATAACTGTGCAAAAGGATGAGCCACGTTGGATGGTTTTGGGTGGAATGAAGAGCACTGTAGGACAGGGAAAATAGAAAGAAAGATGTTTGGAAACAATGCAGAGAAAAAGTGTTTCTGAGCCTTAAAAAGAAAGATGGATTTTTGTAGAGAAGGAGCAACTACTGTGGGTCCAGAGGAGGGAGCCACTGGCAAAATGTAATAAGAAAAAAGTTCATACATGGTTACTGAGGTGTATTTAAACTATAAATGTAATTCTACCTATATGCGAATTATAATGGTGGTGATTTTTTGGTGTTATTCTGATGGCACACTGATCTTTCTAACTGTGGATTGTCAAATCTCTCTTCTATTTCGTATTTTGATTAAATTGACTTGGAAAATGTGTTTCCTTTAAGCAGTAAAAGCGAACGTTTTACCTTTAGCTATCCCATACAGAATGAGCTGGTTCTCTGGTCTAGCAAAGTTAATTACAACATGGATTAACTTAATCTAAAACATAATTCTAATTAATTCATATTTAATTAATATTTCATCATCCTTAGTCTTCTGGGCAAAAGATACTGCTCTGTTCAGGTAAAGCTGCTTGTGCTTCAGGCAAAGGTTATTTCTCTGAATTCTAACTCCTTCAGCTGCTCCTGTATCTGCAATAAAGTGTTATATTTTATGTAGAAGGGGCAGTCCATTTTCTGTTCTTCGGAGGCAATATTGAGCCTCCTAGTCACCATATGGTTAAAACTGATTATATTGAATCTTCAGGGTGATTACTCAGGTTAATACTGGGGTTGTCTGCGGAATGACTGAAAAGTGGGTTGTGGCAGACCAAGTCCTGGGTGATGCTGAGGAAATGGAGGTGCTGAGGGGGTATCTATCTGCGTCGTTGCTTCCACTGGCATCCACATTGGGATGGACAAGGAGCATCACAGCAGTGGAGCCTTAAGGTGTCTTCGTTCCCAGGGCCTAAAGGGAAGTTCTGTCTTTATGAGGTGACAAAAAACAAAACAGGAATTACCTGTCAGAGCATTAGTGCTGTCCTCAGATTTCCCCCATATTCTCCATATTTTAATTTTCATCCTATGCCATTTTACTGTTTTGCTTCTGATTTTTCAAGATTATTTTAGTCCATTTTCTGTCTCTAATTCTCCCAGAAGAGTAATTCTAGAAAATCAGAGTGTTGTCTAGTATATGGAAGAATATACAGTGTCTGTGAACTTTTGTATTTGATAATCTGGCTCCTCAAAACAGAGAAATTGATTTTGACTGTAAAATGTAGGTAATACCGGTAAGGTGCCTATAAACCAGGAAAAAGAAATTCAAGAGGAACTATGCATAACAATTCTTTAATAAGACCATCCTTAAGCTGATGACTTGTTTGTGATTTGAAGTATCTCTGCTCTGAATGTTGCCTGGAAACCCAAGCCTGGATGTGCTCAAACCAAGGCCATAAATTCTTTGAACGGCTCTGGTTACTTTTTGTCGGTAAGCAGCCATGGTGTTGAAGTGTTTAAAGGAGGATGCATGTACCCTGTGCACATGTTGCTTCAGCCCCTGATCTGTGTAGATGTGGAGACCTTCATGGGACCCACGAGTGCTCAAGTTCCTGCCCATGGTGCCTGCCTTGTAGCAAGGGGACATCACCTCCTGTGTTGTCTGCACCACCTCTCAGGTACCAAAGCGCACACCATTAAGAGGATTTGCTGGATCCAGGGTCTTGCCTTGAAGTTACAGCAGTGTTGGTATATTTCATTTAAGTAACACCATTTGCCATTTTTAGCAAGGACTATGTTTTCAAAACATGTTTGGCCAGTAGTGCTAAAAGTACCTTGGTGACTTTGCAGTGTGTGGTTGCTCCCATGCCAGAATCATTTGGTCCAGAAACCAGAGATCCTGTCATGAGCCTTTGCCTGTGTCTATTACTCAGTCCTTTCAATTTTACTTGTAGCTTTTTGTTTGGCTTTGTATCTTACATGCTTGAAAGGATACTGTTAACTTATCCCTTGTGCTCTTAACTAGGGTCCTACCCCACTTCAGGACAGTTAACTTAAGGTTCCCAGGTACAGACAGAGTGCAAATATTTGAACCTGTGTTACTGAACACTGCCCCAGAATGCTTCCCTATTTAAAAAGCAGACTGAGGGTAGGTTAGTGAGCATCTGAGGGATGTTCTGTAGTGTTACCTGTGGTAGCAGCTCTTTGTTGATGTGAGCAGACGGGTGATTGAAAAGAAAGGGCAGCTCATTGTTGAACTTCAAGCCAAACATTTCCTGGGTTTAATATTGTGAGTGCTGTAATTAATATACTTGGCAAATAGAAGTCATCTTTCAAATAGAGTTGGGAAATTACTTGAGGTAGATTGGTACTTTGCTGTGGCTTTGATTGAAGGTGAATGTGGATATTCTGTCCGCTGTTCTGTGTGTATCTATATACGTATTTTTTCCTTTTTAGGTTGTACGAGGCAAATCTCTGTCTCTGAGAGGATGAAGCTTCCAGTAGCAGCAGTCTGGTTTGGAACCCTCTTGCTTTAAGAATACCTGGGAATTTCCACCCATATTTGTCTATTCCAGCGTAAATCAGAGGACAATGAGTTATTTTTATTTCTTGCATATTTTCACACCACGTAATAATTTTTCTTTCTTCTCATTTTGTTCAATGGGAAAAACTTGAGCTGGTTCTTGTAGCTGATTCTTCCTTCACCACATTCCTCTTGCTGAGCCAAATGTTTGGAAACCACGTCCACACTACATCTATTTTTGTGTGTTGGTTGCTGGTTTGGGTTTTTTTTCTTTATGTGACATATGTCACTTCTTGAGGGCTTTTACCTATTCTGGTTTGAACCTGTCATTTTGTGTTGCTGATTAATTGTAATCAGGAACTAATAACTGTAAACTCAAGAAATTAAATAACTTCAGACTTACAGAGGATGACCCATATGCTTCAGAAACCTTTTTATGGCTGTGCTTGGCTCATTAATACAGGAGTTTAACAGTAGTAATATGAGGTATTGCATTAACTGCTGCATACATTTGTTACCAAATGACTTGCACAGACAGTGTTTCAGATGCCGTGGACCTAATCATAATAACCAGAAGTGTCCTGTTTGCAAAGGAGAAAGTAAGACCCCTTTGTACGCCGATAGCAAGCAGATGAAGTTGCTTGCAGTTTTGGAAGTCAGGACTGATCACAGTGAAAGCTGGAATGGATTTTTCTGCTTGAGGAAGGGGAAGCTATGCAGCTTAATATTTGGGTTGATTATAATGACTTTAGTGATGGCATCCTACATACTGACTGGAGCTAAACATGGCCTCTTGTTAATACCCTCTCCCTTCCATTATGGAGCTTTTACTAGCAATCCAAGCTTAATGGACAATGAAAGCCTTAGTGACATGAAAGACCATTACCAGCCTTCTAAAATGAATATTTCATACGTAAAGGATTATCCAAGCATTAAATTAATTATTGACACTATTACTTCAAAGATAGAGTTTATAACGAGACAGCGCCCTGATTTAGAAGAACTGAGGAAACAAGAGCCACATGTAAGTATGAATTGAAGTGTGTCTTTAACTGCTCTATACTTGCTTATTTCAAGACTTTTGGGTCTATCTTTTACTGAGAGGAAAAAACGTGAGACCACTCAGATGTTCATGTATTGATTTACACCATCTAGAGTCTCCTGGTTAGCACCAGCTGAAAAGTTGATGTTGTGGATCACATCCTTCTGAGTCATGGGCAAAGTGGATGGGTTATGTAAATGGTCTTGACACCTGAAACCAAAAAAACCAGGCAGCTCTCCAATAGCTGTACGATCTCACTGAATTCTCACCTTGTCTCATGCAAAATTATTGTGACTTAAATTTGCCTGTCACCTTAAATGATAAATAAGGAAAAAGCCTTTCTAATAACTGGCTACCAGTGTGCCTTCCTAAAAATCTGGTCATTACAAACCTTGTACTTCAGAGTTAAAACTGGGAGTTAAGTTGATTTGAGTATTATGTGGTTGACTTTAAAAATGAAATCCAACAGGGGAGTTGGGGGATTATTGAGGTCCTTTCTGGCCTTAAAAGCAAAGAATTTCTAAATGTGCTTGTTTCCTAATCCAGCTGTTTGTAAAGGATTTGATTCTGGTGCCATCAGAAGAAATAAGTTAGGTTAACTTTGTACTTAATAAGGGTTTAAAATATTCACATAGTTTTTATTATCTTCTCTTATCATACTAAGTTAGAAAAGTGTAACTGTCAACTTTTTGCTGCCTTGACTGAAATTGTTGTTCTTTATGTTGCAGATGTTTTCAGTAATTCCTAATAAATTCCTTCCAAATAGCAAGAATCCTTGTTGGTATGAAGAGTACAGAGGAAATACAACCACAGATCCTTATGCAACAAACTCTTATGCACTGTATTCAAAGCGTTTTCGAACCATATTTGATTACCTCAGGAAGGTATTTTGGAACCACTTGTACCATTATAATGACAAGCATTACCGCCTGCGCTGTCTGCCCCATTTCTACATCATTGGCCAGCCCAAGTGTGGGACAACAGACCTGTATGACCGGCTCAGGCTGCACCCTGATGTTCGGTTCTCAGCAATCAAAGAGCCACATTGGTGGACAAGAAAACGGTTTGGTGAGTAGTTGTGTCCTCTGGCACTGATGTGAGTTGTCACTATTAAACTTTGACATTCCTTGTATGTATTTGGGATGAAGTTTATGGATTTTCTCTGTATTGGCTTCTCTTGAACCCACTGGAGTTAAAACTCAAACAGGGGAGATTTGGGTTAGATAGAAGGAAGAAGCTCTTCCCTGTGAGGGTGCTGAGGTGCTGGCACAGGGTGCCCAGAGAAGCTGTGGCTGCCCCATCCCGGGCAGTGTTCAAGGCCAGGTTGGACACAGGGGCTTGGAGCAACCTGCTCTAGTGGAAGGTGTCCCTGCCCGTGGCAGGGGTTGGGACTGGATGATTTTAAGGTCCTTTCCAACCCAACCTATTCTATGATTCTGTGGATAGTTTTGAAAAATCCAGGTGATAGATGCTAAGAGGCTTCAACCTGGTTTTGCTTAATGATGCTTTGTGTGAAACATTTTTGAGATGATGCATGTTTTATATGGTTTATTTGCAGTAGTTTGGAAAACCTAGAGAAAAAATAAGAACACTAGTGAACTTGTAAAAGCAGAAAGAGGAACTATTAGGTTGTGATGGCAGATTTAAGGAAGAGCAGTGATAGTTTTGTATTGCAGAATTCTGTAAAGCCTTTCTGACATGCAGAAATGATGAGTCAGTATTTGAAGTGTGTGTGGCTTCAGTCCTTACGGTTCAGTAAATACAACTGTGCTTTGTGGTTGGAGCTTCATTGGTGTTGCAGCCCTAGTCAAGCACTGGACAGCAGAGATGCTCTGCATGAGAAAGCTGTCTCACGCCGAGGAACCTGCACATATTTTTGATGCTCTTTTGATGCCTGGGTGACATCAGTATTTCATGAAGTGACCCTTCATTTCTGAAGGCAGACTGGAATAGCTGAGGTTATGGCCTGCTGGAGCAAAACTCATCCACCCCTCATGATTGCACCTTCAAAGAGTGTCTGAGGGCAGTGGGGTGAGTGCATCGTTTTATCCATCTGAAGGGTTTATGTCCTTCTTGTTCTCTCTTCCCTGGGAGCCAAGGAAGGTCAGTCTCGTGGTCAGAGACTAGATGAGATGCAGAAGACCCATTTTCAGTTCCTGACTGCTGCATGCTTAGTGCCTTCCTCTAAATGCAGATCCATGTAACTGGTGCTGTGTTCCACACAGGCTCTGGACTTTCCCACTGTCTGATCTAGCTGTTAAGTGCTGCTATGCCCTCACTTTGTATGACTTTGGTAGCAAAGATCACAGGCTTTTCAGTGATATTACTATTTCCAAGAGGAAGATCCTAGTTATTTTACAGTGACATTTTCACTTCTATTTCTCATTTGCTGATGCTTTACTGTGGACACTGCCTTTGGAACAAGTTAAAAGCTAGCTCTGTGGGGTAGATAATTGATGACTTTGCATCACTACTTTCCTTTGGTGCTTTTCTAAGCTTCCTTGAAATGAGAAACTCTCTCTTCTGATGAAGTGCTGTGGCTAAAGGCAAGGACAGACACTTTCTGAGGGACTGGGACACCTGCAGTGCTGCTTCTGTTCTTTATTTTTGGATCATACCTTCAATTCTTTATTCCTCCTGCATGTGGTGTTACCATTTCCATGTCCCTTCCCTGTGCCCTGGAGTCCAGAAGAACCTCTGAGCTCCTGCAGATGGGGCTTTGTTCGTCATTGCTCAGTGAGGAGGAGGGCTCACCCACAGAGACAGGATTTCACGCTTGTGTATTCTTAGAGTTTGTATTTTCTTCCTTTGTGAATGCCATAAGGTAGTGGCTAAAATAAGTGTTTTAGATACTTTCTAAATGTTTGTTATAAACTAAGAGTTAAAGCAGTGTGACGAAAATACAATTTTGAGATAATTTAGCCCAGTTTGGGAGACACTGGAGGTAGCAGTAGTGGGAATTGAGGACTCAACAAAGTCAGACAAGAGAAGCATCGTGGTGCCCCCTGAAGCCCCACGAGAAAACACTCGTTCATCACAGTCAGTGGCTGACTGAAGACAAATGATAAGAATTACCTCCTGCCCTGAAGGGGAAAAGTCAGTTCAGTGAAGAAAATGGATTTTAGGCTTGGACACCTTCCAGTGCAAATGTTGTGTGTAGATGCAGAGACTGTCAGCAAAACCAGCTGTGGAAGATTTTGTCTTCCATAACTGTGCTGGCAGGAAAGGGTAAACTGAACTGATACATTATGCTAAATCCTTTATACTAGATAGTTCTCTACTCCTACACTAGCCTCAACATAAATGTTTGGAGTTAACACTGGAGGAGGTAGTGTTTCCAACCTCACCAAAGCAAGACTGGACTGGCTAAAGCTCAGAACTGGACCTGCCATACAGGCAGGAGAGTGTAAGAAATCATGCTGGAGTGCATATAGTTTCAGATCAAGGATGAATTCCTGTCTCTGTGTTGGCATTCACAAACCATCCACTTGCATGGTCTTGTGGTCAGCCACTGGGGACAAGTGCAGATCCTTGAAGAGAACATTCTTTGCATAATTACATTTTCTGAAGGACTTTCTAAAGCTGAAGAATGAGGGAAGAATGCAGAGCTCCTGAGCTCATGGGAGGCAGGTCTTTAGAGATGACCTTCCCGTAATCTCAGGCTGTCTGCCATTGAGAATGAAAGATTAGGTTTGCCTCTGATGTCTTGTCCTTTCATTCTGCCTCAACAGTACATTAGCTAATGGTTACTATTAAAAAAAAATACATTAAGAAAACAAGAGACTATGACAAATAGAATAACAAGTGAAACTGAGACACCTCCTTTATAAGCCAGCCAGTGGATGTGACTCTTATGCTCCTGGCTATTAATTTGATTCAGTTTGTAATACTTATCTGGACAAGAAAATCTCTTTGTTCTGTGGCATCCTCTGGTTCACTGGATTTTTATGAGACTGCCTAATTTCAGCTGAAGCTAAACAGCCCTCCTTGGGAAGCCCTGTTTCGCAAATCACCACTTTCCCATTCCACTGGGATGGTTGATGTTCTACAGGACACTGTTCCAGTGTGACTGTCTCTCTTCCCTGGCTCGTAGCCACTGTTTCTATTCCCATGAGTGGGGTGGCAACAAACCAAGGCAGTCTGTAGCACCATGACTGTACTTTTCTTTCTATTCCCTCAAAACGAGTCATAATTCACTGCTGAGCTTTCTTCTATCCTCATTAAATCCCACTTTCCTAAAAGGGAAAATCAGAGGGAATGGACAAAAGAATTCCCTCACTGAGCTTTCCTCTCACATGATAATTGTAATTAGTGGCCTTGCAGGAACAAGAAAGATGAGAAGTCCTGCTCTATGCTCTTAGCTTTGCTCCTATACTGTCACCTTCCCAATGTTGTCCTTGACCACTGTCCTCTTGAGAAACTCTCTTATGGTGTGGTAAGAAGCAAGAATGGAAAGATGGGTATGGGGAGTATGTACAGAAGATGGAAAAGTGATACTAGATTTGGACAGAAGAGTCGGAAAAGAAGTATAAACATCACAGATGTAGCTCAAGATGCTAAGAAATGCAGGGAGCAGGTGATACTGA
>NW_009913150.1:6105-15893 GCF_000696875.1 Nestor notabilis | reverse complement strand
AGGGAAGGAGAGAAGGAAATTAAAACACTATCGTGGAGCTTTGTTTTCATACTTGCAGAAGACAAAACCATGAATGATTACACAGCTTTCTGATTTTGATAAGTGCATGTTGATTTGCATATTTGGCACCAGAGCCTGTTCTCAATCTCAGTACAGTAAATCTAGTGGGAGTCCAATATTAATATTACTTCAATTTATATTGGTGCACATGAAAGTAGAATCTGGTCTTTTATATTCATTCCAAAAGCTAAATTTAGAAGAACATAAATGCAGGCTATTCATGCAGGAACTATCAGAACACTTCAGATATTTCCTATCTCTCTAAATTTATGGCTTAATCGTATAGTATCTCCAATCTCAGCTACTTCATTATTGGCACTTTTATCTGAGTGTTACACTTCATCGGTCTAATTCTGTGCTGATGTTAACTGGCTCAGTGCCATCCATGTCAATGAAGCCATCGTGATTCACACCAGTGGCTAATCTTGCCCTGCCTTAAACTTTTCTCTTTTCACTGTTTTTAGGAATCATTCGTCTGAGGGATGGATTTCATGACCGCTACCCGGTGGAAGATTACCTTGATCTGTTTGACTTAGCAGCACATCAGATTCAGGGTGTGCTGCAGAGTGAAGCAGCAAAAGAACATGGCAAGATGAACAACATCGTAATTGGTAGGGCAAATAAGCCTCAGGAATATGTCTCTGTAGTTCAGGTTGGCAGCATTTGCAGCTGTGGCATGAGCGGGGCATTTTCCCTCATGTAAATGGTTTGCAGCAGAGAGCCCCTGACATTAGTTTTCTACGGTGTGTGTGAGTAGTGCAGAAGTTCTTATGTTGTTCAGCCTGGAGAAGAGAAGGCTCCTGAAGGGGACACCTTAGAGCAGCTCCAGTGCCTAAAGGGGCTCCAGGAAACCTGGAGAGGGGCTTTGGACAAGGGATGTAGGGACAGGACAAGGGCAATGGCTTGAACCTGCCAGAGGGGAGATTGAGATGAGCTCTTGGGCAGAAGCTCTTCCCTGTGAGGGTGCTGAGGCGCTGGCCCAGGGTGCCCAGAGAAGCTGTGGCTGCCCCATCCCTGGCAGTGTTCAAGGCCAGGTTTGACCCAGGGGCTTGGAGCAACCTGCTCTAGTGGAAGGTGTCCCTGCCCGTGGCAGGGGTTGGAACTGGATGAGCTTTGAGGTCCCTTCCAACACAAACCAGTCTGGGATTTTTGCCTTTTCCTGGAGGGTTGTTACTTGCTTTGTTAAAAGCTGCAGTTATCTTTAGAAAATGCCTGAGTAAGCAGTGAATGTCTGATGAACATCAGCATTGAATTAAATCTTAAAAAAACCCAGAACAACAAACCCAAACAAAAAAAGAGTGAGAATGATCTTGTTGACTCCTTCAAATGTTGTTTTCTTTTTGTTTTCATTACAGGGAGTTTGACAGTAGTCATGGGGTTGTAGCTTCAGGTTCAGATGCTGTAGCAATGTGTCTAACTTAGCACACTAACTGCGGTTTTATGACATACAATGGTTGCTGTAGAAACCCTGTAGCTGACTGGAGACAGTTTCCATGATAGCTATACCTCCAAGCAGCTCTTCTCAAGCTCCTACGTAAGATACACATAGGAAAAAGGAACTCCATTTTTTGAGTCATACGTCTGTGTAGCCTGTGGTGGACTGAAATTATTTAAACCCCGAGTTGCTTTATAAACAGCAAAGATAATGCAAGTTTCAAGAGCAGGAATATACAGTCAAGCTGGAGCTATCTTACATGGTATTTCTTTCCAGGTATGGAACCTAGAGACACAGGATACTATTTGAAGATAATCTTACAGTTTCAGTTGATATTAAATTACTTGATTACTTGATTCTAGACCATTAAGAATGGTTTAGAAGTGCTGTTGTATTGTACCTTATGAAAGTCCTTGATTAGGACTGGGCTCTAGGGAGGGCTCCCTGGATTGCTTTCTGTGGCACACAGTGGTCAGTCCACTGTGCTCATCCACTGCGATCAGTGGTGCCATCAGTTTGCAGAGCCCATGGGGAATATCAGTAGGAGTTCCTAAATTCTGTGTTTGCTGTCTGCTAAAAGCAGAAAACTGAAGGGAAGAGTTTTAACAGTCCTGCTCTGTCACCGCAAAATTTCCCAGGGAAACCAGACACATTCCATGAAAGTACTAGTTGTGCAAGAGACAGTTCCCTGGTGAAAAGAGACTTTTCTAGTAGGTCTGAAGTCATTATTCTACAGGAAATAGAGACGTGTTTTGCTGCCTGCCCTTTGGTTTTGTCTTATTCTAACCACAGATGTTTAACCTGTTGTCGGCATGTTGAAATGGTGACGCTGTCTTACCTTGTTTAAACCAGAGACCTGGCTGGAGTCACGTTTGTTCAATACTTCCTCAGCCTCCATTTAAGTCTGTTATTCACTTTATTAAATCATAGAATCATAGAATAGTTAGGGGTGGAAAGGACCTTAAGATCATCTAGTTCCAACCCCCCTGCCATGAGCAGGGACACCACACACTAAACTATGTCGCCCAAGGCTCTGTCCAACCTGGCCTTGAACACCTCCAGGGTTGGAGCATTCACAACTTCCTTGGGCAACCCATTCCAGTGCCTCAGCACCCTCACTGTGAAGAACTTCTTCCTTATATCTAATCTAAACTTCGCCTGTTTAATTTTGAAGCCATTACCCCTTGTCCTGCCACTACAGTCCCTAACGAAGAGTCCCTCCCAGCATCCTTATATGCCCCCTTCAGATATTCAACATTGAGAAAATTCACAAGATGGGGTCTTAAGAAATGTTGCTGTCAAGGACATCTGCAGATTTTCCTCCTACTCACAATAATATCTCCTGTCCTTTCATGGGTGAATTGCTTATATTAATTAAATTCACTAATCTAATTGGCAGCGTACATCTTTGATTACTTACCTCCTGTTACAGCTTTTACTAGAGTTCACTTTGTATTTCTTTTTCCTGTAGTCTCATTTCTTGTTTCATTAAGGTTCTGTTCGCTTTTCTTATTAAGTTTACAGGAAAAGTCCTGAATGATTATACTCATTAAGTCAGTCTTTTATGACCTTGGTAAAAAGCAAAACACAGATAGCCAGTCTAAGCTGGATCTGTATGTATATCGGGTTTGCTTAGAATCCTCCGTCTTCTTACTTCAGATGACTAGAAAGAAAAGGAAATTATTAAACTATAAACGTTTAAGTAGTTCATCATGTTACAAGAAGTTCAGCTTCTTTGGGAATTATACTTAGTGGGCAATAACTGCATTTCCCCCTGCAAAAGCCCAGCATCTGCTTAGAGATGAACCAAAGAGGACAGCACTGATCTAGCTGGAGGCATTCTGAGCAGGACTTACTTATTTGTGATCGTTAATATGATAAATTCAGAGGAATGTCTTGTGAAAACATAGTATGATGTTAATCCATTAGTGACTGAGCAAAGAGGTTATACATCCAGTCTTTAGGCAATTTACTAATTCATATGTTCTTTAAGTCCATAAGAGAAAATACTGCAGTAAATTGACATAATTGCTCCAGTGATTAATTTATCTCATGTTTATTATGGTTTGTTGTCTTTGCAGATATTAAATCTGCATTATAAAACAGAAAGGAGCGCTGTTAGGAGTATTTTTGGCTGCTTCAGGAAATTAAAATCATAAGAGTCAGCAGAGACCAGAATGTTGTTTGTTTTTTAATTATCATTATTCACTTCCCTTAATTTTTGACAGTCGTTTTGGGAAGATTTGTCCTCTTGAATCCAAGCTATCCTGGACCAACTGCGTTAGAGCAGCACCTGGAGTCCCTAGAATGCCTTAGCATGATTCGGTTGTGTGCCTGTTATCTTCCCTTCCATGTGCACTGCCTGCAGAGTTTTGGTGGTGGCAGCTATGGAGTGGTCTCATCTGTGATGTTAAGAAAATCTGCCCATTTATGTGTATATGCACTGATTCTATTTATTTAGTTCAGATAGCATATGTGTAAGCAGATGTTCTTAGGTTTGGTCACTATATATGAACTAATTGGAATAAATCCAATAGCACATCAGATGTGATCAGAGGTCTACAAAGCAGAGGAGCAGGAAGGAAGATCAGACAATCTATTCTAGAATGGAATAAATGGCTTGATGAGGTTGTAGGCTTCACTCTTTGGCATGATTTAAGCAAACATTTCTGAGGGAGCAGTTAAGCCTAGCCATTCCTGTCACAGAGATATAGCAGTGACTTTCCAAGGTCGCTCCCGTTCCTGGAGTGCACTATTCTGTAAATCCATGTATACAAGTGCTTATACTCATTTGCATGATACCATCTTCTGATAGCACAGAAATAGCTGCATGATGTTTTTGTGGTACGGCTATTTCGGCTCCTGTCCTGTATTTAGTCTTGTGTTTCTGCTGCAACCAGTGTGGGAGCTGGGCTAATTGAGTTTTAATTAAGAAGTCAAAGCCCACTGATGGTTAGGCAGTGCTTTGGCTAATTAATTTAGAATGGATAAGCAGAGCTGTTGTGGACACCCAGCTTTAGCCAATGGACCTGATCTCCTCCTTCTGAATAGGGGCAAAATGAACATGACAGAAGATTAATGTGTTTTTTAGCAACTTCCAGACTTTATTAATGAATCACATTATGTTAAGCTGAAGTTTGGAGCCAGCATATTTTTCATGCTGTGTTTTGGCCATCTTTTAAAATCTTTATGGGACTTTCCCAGGAAAGAAACAAATAAAAGGAGGGGGGAAATCATGTCCAAGATCATGTGCAAGTCTGTGCAATAATGTCTCATCATATTCCTTTGGATTTCAAAAAACCTCATTAACAAGAATTAGCCCTCTTTAGACTGTCAAGGAGTGGAAGCTTCCAAAAAGCTTATTTATATGTTTTTGTACGTGGTAGCATGCCACATAAATGCCAGTATTACTTAAAAAGACAGGGAAGATTACATAAGTCAAAACATCCTATCAGATCATTTATTTAGCAGCTGAAGCATCATCATATACCTTGTCCTGGCACGGGCGTTACTGGCTGCGTTTCTCCCTGTACCATTACATTCAGAGTGAGCTTCTTCAGAAACCAAGGATGTCAGAATCTGACATTTAACCAATGTGTTCTTTATTCTATAGACCTTTTGTCTAATGGTTGAGGAATAGTTATACTTGACTTCACCTACATGAATAATTGTAGTTATATAAAAAAGCTCTGATTGATAATGGAAAATTCTCAAGAAGGGATATTTCAAACTAAAATGACTCAATTCAGCTGCTTAGTGCATATTTTTACATTTCCCATGTGCTCACCAACTCTCCTGTTTATGATCTAAACATTATTGATCCACCAGTGTGGTGATACCTGCTTCTTTCTTTAGTTTGTGTCAGATTGCATGATTTGTTAGCAAGTTGCTTCTCTGAGACCAGGAACATTAAGACCGACCCTTGGGGTGCTGCAGAGAGCACAGCAGGTCCTCAGCAGTTCCTCGCTGGAGGATGTGCCAAAACTGTGAGCAGTCCGTTCCAGCCCAGAGCAAACACATTACCATGTGTTAACCACTAGCAGGAAGCAGTGTGGTTAGTGGACAGTAATATTTCAGGTGGGATTACATAAAACCGGCTTTACCCATCACTACATTCACAAAGGTATGAGGCTGTGTGATTGCTCTGGGGAGCATTAGCTGGATCAATTTGCAAGAACTAAGGTATGTTGAAATTAATAGAGTCAATTTTAATCTATCTACAGCACTTCAAAATTCAGCCATTTCCACTCTAATACAAGGAATGAAATGAGTTACTAGCAGAGATGCTTTTAATTTCCAGGGGAGGCCAGTGCCTCAACGATGTGGGACAACAACGCTTGGATTTTCTTTTACGACAACAGTACTGAAGGAGAACCTCCCTTCTTAATCCAGGATTTTATCCATGCCTTCCAGCCGAATGCCAAACTTATCATCATGCTGAGAGATCCTGTTGAAAGGTGAGCAAGGATCACATTGCTAAAGTACAGAAGAACAATTTCTTACTATAATGATTTTATTTGCTTTCACTCTCTTGGATGCACATAAATGTTCACGTGCTATTTCACAGAGTTACGTGGTTTGTGCTAAGAGCTGCCAAGGGGTTTTATTCTGTGTATTTTGGCATTGTGATAGTATTTTCAAGAGTGGCACATGAGTGTAAGTGCCACAGCGAGTGCCATGCATGGACACCTGAAAAGAAATGAATATATACCTTGCCAAATGCAATATAACTCCATCACCTGAGCTAATATACCCTGGTTCTCGTCAGGGTTCACTTGACTGACCATGACACTTGCATTTATAGGTCCCTGCATGTGTGGTCCCTTATGTGCTACAATTCATGTTAAATAATAAGGTTTATATCTTTAAAGGGTATACTGTTCACAATGATTCAAAATAAGCAGATAGCTCCAGAGTCAGCAAATGATACAAACTTTTTTTAATCTTAAAAATGCTTAGTGCAACACTCACGTAAAGCTTTACTAGGCAATTTCAGCTTGTACAGCCAGCAGCTGCTTAGGAGTTATCCTTGGTCTTCCTGACTTTGCAGTGAAAAGGCTCTGCTTTTGCAAAGGTGCAAGCTGTTCTTCAGTGGTTCTCCATTGGGTTAGAAAGGAATGCCCTTCTTTCCACTTGGATTTCACTTTTTCTTTCCAGTGTTCCTTCAGATTTCTGAGGCATTTCTTCCCACTTTGTCGTCTGAAAGAAGATGATAATGATGAAGGCAACAGGGAGGGTGGAAGGGATGGAGGCAGGGTGTAAAAGGGTCAGACCAACGGGGTGTGAATTCCTTCTCTCTTTAGCTCCATAGGGATATCCAGGATACTTAGGTCAGTGCTTGAGGGCAAAGCCCCAGGAATGCCCAAGAAGGAGAAGGGGATGCAGATGATGGTGGGACCAGGCTCTGGTGTGAGCTCAGGCACTGGGAGAAGAGCAGGATTGGGGTGATCATGCAGGCAGCAGCTGCCCAGAGTGGCAGTGGGAAGAGACGGGTACTCCTTGGCGAGCTTCCCCGATACAGGACATGGCTACTGATAAGAGGCAGAGGTGTGAGAGTGCTTCCCATCTCCTGTGTCAGGAAATGCAGCTCTCAACTTCTAATGGCATCTCCTGACCTCAGGATTTAGCAAATGGTAATTTTATGCTAGAGAGCTGGCTGAAGTGGCTTCCTCATGTAAATTATCAACAAATTCCCTGATTGCTTTAACCATCCTTTGTAATGTGGGTGTAGCTCTTTGCCAGCTTTAATAAGGGTGAGGTAAAAAGTCAGCTTCATCTCCCTTGCTGTATTGATGATAAACTGGTTGCTTTTTGTTTATGATTCCCTATGCCCTTGCTGTTGGTAGCTCATCTGAGCTGCAGGAGCAAAAGCAGCTTTGGCAGAAGGGGAAGCCCAGGCAGCTTCATCAACCGGTGCAGGGCAGTAGCCAGAACATCACGAGGGTCTGGAATAGGGTTTGATCTAACCTGCACAGGGTCTGGTCTGTCGCCCAATGGGGGATATTTGGAGGACATCAAGATTTGTGATAGTGGGTGTCATTGTCATCATTATTTCATTGTAGTGGATGGTGATTGATGTTAAGGACTTCAAGTAGCTGGAACAGCTGAAATCCTAATCAGCAAAGGTTTTCTTTCCAGGCAGATGTCCTCAGAATTAAAAACAGATGGAAAGAAACATGGAAAATCTCAACTGCCCTGTAGAGATAGAGCTTGTCTTCAAGAATGTAGTTTTCCATCAGATGTCAGCAAGTCTTTAAAACGATGCATTTATTTTAATGGATGAGTAGAAATACTAAGCAGTCATATTAAACGTTTGAAATGAAATTGCAGCCAGGTCCATGCTGTACGTGATGTCTGCTGGCTGATTTCCCTCAGCAAGAAGCTTTTCATCTTGTCTGCCAGGATCAGTCGGTCTTGTCATCCCTGGCACAAGCTGGGCAAGCTCAAATCTTGTTGATGTACACACTTTTCTGCAGGCAGGAGATGCTGTTGTGTGCCTGATTTAGTTGAAGCCAGCTGGCTTTGTCCCTTAGCTTCTCCCCCTCATATCCTGTACTGATGGGGTGGCTCTTTGGTGGGTACAGCATGAGGGACCCAAGGTCTGCCACTGCAGAAGAGAGGACACACGTGGTACCGTGGTTGTGGTCCTCAGGGACTGGTGGGCATCACTTTGAAATAGGCTGCCCAACCAGTCTGGTCCAAACTTGGTACCCATCCCTCTGCTCTAAGGTGGAGTGTTTTCATTTACAGAAAGCTGTCAAAGTGCATTTGCCAGACTGGGAAGAACTGGACAAAAAGCAGAGTCTTTTTCTTAGTTGGTGACTCCTATGCATAGTACTGGCTGCCTCTGCCTCATCTTCTATAGTTTGCAATGAGTTTTCTTTTAAAACATGGGTAAAAATTGAATGAGAAGCATCCTGCAACAAAAGCAAGCCTTTTCTTCCTTTTAAAATGAACAGAGAGCTTCCATTTGTTTCAGATGGGAATTAAAATCATGTTCTTGCAAAACACTAACAGAAATAATGACTGTAGTGGGGCTATTCCTGTGCTTAAGTGCTTTGCTGGATTAGGGCCTAAACTTTCTAAATTAAATGATGAATTTTTAAGTACCTGTGGAAATCGAGGGAAGTTAAAAAATAAATAAAGTGCAGTACAAAAGGTTACTGCAGCAATAAAATAAGACCGAAATAAATTGATTTTATTAGGTTATTCCTTAGACACCTGCTTTTTTTGGAAGAGGCTGAAAGATATCTAGGATTTCTGAGAGGTGGGTGCTATGGAGGCACAATATTTGTGTGCTGCAAACACACTTGCAGAAGTGACTCCTCAAGTGTTACAGAACTGTTTCTGAACTCCTACAGTATTGTTGGGTCATTCAACAATAACGACATATCAAGCAATACCTACAGTATTGTTTCTGGTCGTAGTTTCTAAGCCTAAATTTGAAAGAAAGTTCAGCAGATCTAATATTTATACTGTGTCTGAGTATTTCTTCTGTCTCTTTGAACCATATGTACCTTAGAAAAATTTAATCAAGGTTTCAGGGTTTAATGCTAAAATAGTTATTTCACTTGCCTGTAGTTTTTGGGTTTCACCACCATCACCCTCCAGATGGATTTGAATGTAGATCATCTTTTTAAAGTGATATTAAGCAGCTTGGGCTAAAAATGTGCAATGAGGGGATAGTCTTTTACTGTAACTTAAGAGAAACTCCTGTTGCTGTTGGCTTTTGCTGACAGCAGCAGCTGATTTAGTGGCTCTGCTTGTGTGCAAGCTCCAAACAGGCATGGACTTGTGTCCTGCTGTCCTCAAAGTAGTAGTGGGACTGCCTGGGGAGTGCAGCACTACAGACAAGCACAAATGTGAACCATTCACCTAGCTGTAGTATTTCAGCTTGAAAACAAACAGAGATGGAACACTGTAAATTGGAAGGTTTTGATGGAAAGTCAGTATTGGGGTTGGACGTGGAGCTTTCTGCAAAAAACTAGGAAATTTGAACTCTTTCCTAGTCTTGATGGCGGCCAGCTTGGTAATCATATAAAAATCACTCTTTCTAAACCATGCCCATTCTCTGTTGATTTTGAAATCAACATTAAGCTTTAGAGACAAGAACTGTTTCTATCCATGGCAGTGCGGACCACCAGATATAGAGGGGTACCCAATGTCAGCTGAGAACAGTTCTATTATTGGTAGATAACACAAATTAAAGTATATACATTTGTAAAACTTGCTGTCAGGAGAAAATACTGGCTAGCATAATTGTTAGGGTCGGGTTCTCGAGTGATGCTGACCC
>NW_009913150.1:0-6074 GCF_000696875.1 Nestor notabilis | reverse complement strand
TGCTTAGCAGCTCCTTGGAGTGGATGTTACTCTGAGCAGACCCCATCAAAATGAACAGAAAATTGTCTCTGCCTGACCAGGCTGTCAGTGGGGCAATGTTATACACACGTACCCTTTCCCTTGATTCACTTAACTGGTTGCCATTCTCATGTAAATAAGTCTGCTTTCATTCCCTCTGTCATTTACGCGTCTCTCATTCGCAGATTGTACTCCGATTATCTGTACTTTGCAAGTGCTAATAAATCTGTGGAAGATTTTCATGAAAAAGTGGCAGAATCACTGCAGCTGTTTGAAAATTGCATGCTGGATTATTCCCTGAGGGCCTGTGTCTACAACAACACCCTCAACAATGCCATGCCCGTACGTATTTCCAAGAACATTTGATTCCTTGCTTGTTGGATGGTGCGTTGTGTCAGGGTTATTAAAACACCAAAATGCTGTGCAAATAAGCATCAAGAAATAAAACTTTCTCCCTTTTCATTTGTGAAGTGGATGACATAAATATATATATGTAAACATATAAAAGCTGATGTACTGGCTCAGCTGTCTCCTCAGTCTGTTCCCTGATGAATGCCAACAGTAATAATACAGTCTTTCTATTGTGCAAGCGTATGGAGAGCACATTTAGTGAAGATTACAGTTTAATGTGTAAGCTTTTTTTTGCAGATGTCTCCAAAAAGTAGTTCTGGCAAGGATCTTTATGGTGCGAAAGTGCCTCGAAATCGGAAGAAATGATGTATTCTTTCTCCGGAAAAGGCTACCAATAACTAGATAAAAAACTTTCTTTTTCAGTTGTGCACATCAGAAACTGGTATCAGGAAATACGGAAAGTGCTGGCAGAAGAATTGATGAGTATTACAGGCTCAGTATTCCAAAATCCACATTTTCAGTGTAATAATGACTTCAGACATTGCTTGAGGGGGGAGAATAATATGGAAGAGATTCACTTGAAGTATCACTTCTGGCCAGTTAGCCATTCAATTTGCTCAGGCTGTAAAGGACTCGGAGACAATACTTCCCACTTTTGTCTCTGGGGAGAAATTATTGCCTCCTCCACTCGATAAAATAGACATAAAAGAGTGTATTGCACAGGCTTGAGCCCTGCAGCAGAGGACATTCCTCTTACTTACCTTGGCAGGTAGACTGGAGCTGCTCATCTTTAATGATAGCTTCCAGGACCTCCACACACACAAGCTGCTACTGGGCGATATCACAGCGTTTTCCAGCCATCTGCTTGTACAAATGCATTTGTTCCAATGTGGGGAGAGAAAGGCAGAGAGAGAACCAGAAGGAAAGAGTTTCCTCCTATCTTTGTCCTTGGGGTGCAGAACCAATCTTCATTTGTTGTCTTAGGCAGCCCTCTGAAGAAGATACTTCTGCAGATGAACAGAAGATGCCTCTTCCCAAAGAGCCACAAGCAGGTGTTTGTAATAAAAAACAAATGCTATTCGTAATACAACACAAATGCTAACTGTGCTCCTCAACGGGCTTTTTTGGCTGCTGCTTCATCCAAGTTGCTAAAGTCTGTTATGTGTATGGTTTGCTACACATTGAAAAAGTAAGGCTTATTTTCCCTGGTGAGCTCATTAGATTGCTAATTGTGTGACTGTGCCAGAAGACTTTTATGTTGTTATTTGTTAATATATCCCTGAAACAAAAAAGGTGTCGGAGACATTGTTGCTGCCGATACCTGCTAACCTGTAAAGAAAGGGGTGTTTGGCAGCTTATCCTTACTTAGAATCAGTGAAAAGCATGTTACTCGGAGAAAGACATGCAAGGCCAGGGTGGACAGACTGAAAGAATGGATATTATGGAGGGGAGAATGGCTTGGGAAAGTCTTCTGATGCCTTTGATGTATAGGGGGGAAGCACTGGAGCTTTATCGAAGGAGATAGTCTGGTTCAGAAGAACAGCAATGAAAAAGAAGCTGGTACAACACACTGTATAGGGAATGAAATCAAGGTTCTTGCTGATCCCAAGAAAACTGAAAATTTCAGGGACATATTAGTTAAAATTATGGGGACATATAAATTAAAATTCCTCTTTCTGATGGAAAGCCTTAAAAAAGATTCTAAGCCCATGCGGGAAAGCACTGCAGTCCTGAAACTATACTATGCAGCCAGTGCTTGCTTTTCACTTGCCTCCATCTCCCAGGAGAATGAAAACCAAAACCCATCACTGAGGACACGTTTGTCCGAGTATTCCATGAAATGGGGCATTGACTGAAGGCTGGAGAGCTGCCCTGCCACTATTATTACATGTTAGGCTGATGTTTTAATCAAATAAAATGTTTTGAAGTCGTGTGTAGCATATAGACAAAGAAGTCCGCTAAATATGGAGGCTTATTGTTATAACAGCCAAAGACATGCATCAGAATCATACATTATGATAATAATGACTAAGCAATAATTCAAAATATGGCTTATTTTACTGGAATTTAGGTATCAGTGTAGGCCACGAGTCAGTGTAAGAGATAAAAGAGACTATTGTTATCTGAGTTCATTTGTTCCGCAGTAATGCGACTTAAAGATGTTAAGTCTCTTTTATGAAAGATGCTTATGACTTGGGATTCATCGTTCTCTCGTCTGAGCCTGGAGGGATTTGGAAAAATATTTATAGGCACAGTTGGAGGTTGGACTTTTAAGAACACCAGACTCCCCTTTTTATGTTTCAACTCGTTATGTAAAATTGAGGAGGGAAGAAAAACAGAGATTAGGTCAGGATAGGCTGAAAAAATGCCTTTTCACATGCCTGGTCTAACATAGTCTAGCGCTGTCATTGCGTACTCAGACAATGTGCCATTAACACCGTCTAGCAGCCACTGCTGCTTCAGCTTACATCTAAATCTAATTATTGCAATCAGAGGATACAAGCCAATACATCCAAATCTAATTCTTGACACCAAATCAGAGTATTTGTACTACTCACTGTGAAGGCTGGGTCATCCCAAGCATGGAGGAGCATGGAGGTGAGGTGGCCGAACATCCTTCTTCATATGGTTGTCTCTGTGCAGTGCCTTTATGAAGACCTGTGGCTGTTGCAGCACAAGCAAGCCCTTAGTAAAATGGCATCTCTAAGCAGTAGAAAGACCATTTGCAAAGATTTCCTAAGGCTGCACTGAAAACAAGAGGAAGATTAAAAAATGGTCAATGTTCAGATTCTGTCTTTTTATGGCTCCTCAAAAGCACGTGTTTGGGATTTTTGCTCAGAAGACAGAGGTGAGGGTTGGTTTCTTACTGCTGCAAGTGTTCTAAGATGAATTAATCTTTATTTGATTTGAATTTTTTTGTGCTTACAGGTCAGGTTGCAGGTTGGGCTCTATGTTGTGTATCTTTTGGACTGGCTGACAGTTTTTAACAAAGAGCAGATACTTGTTCTTCGCTTGGAGGACCATGCATCAAATGTGAAGTACACTATGCACATGGTGTTCCAGTTTCTGGATCTGGGTAGGTGTCTTCTGGCTGATTTATCCTTGTTCTAGGTCATTTTTGCTTTAAGAGACGAAACAAGAACATAGGAATCTGTCTTGAAGAATGCATTAATCTTGTTGCCTGGAGTCAACTAAAATTAAAACTCTCCCATAGAAAAGCTGGTGTTACAAGATGTTAATAAAACTATATCAAGGAAAAAAATCAAAACCATTCAGTATGTAGGGATATATCTGATATATCTTACCATATAGAGGCCAGTCCTACTTCTGAAGGCAGTCAGGGCTTGTTTGCCATGGGCTTACATAGGTGCAAGAGCAATCCCACGCAATTTAAACAAATTGAAGTGCTACCCTGGTGTGCTTGCTGTTGCCAGCATCCACCAATCCAGGATCTAAATCTGAGTATGTTGAAAGGTTGTGTTTCTAGCCTTGGGAAAAGGGCGAAACTGTGTTTTTGCTGTGTTGATTGAGACATCTGTTGCTAATCCTCAGAGAAACGCTGGCAGACAAAATGTTGCCCAATGTTGATTTGACAGTAGCAAGAGGATGAGAATGTGGCTGCAAAATAGTCTGGCTGGTCCAAACACTGGTCTAGATGATGAGAAAGTTTGAATGTAGCAGATTGAACAGATGAAGAGCTTGGCATCTTCTTCCTGAATATGGTTTACACTGGAAAAGTCTGTGGGTTTTTATCTTGCTGAAATACGTTGTCAAAGGCTTATATTTATTCCTGGAATAGGGAATATATACTGGACCACTATATACTGGACCACTTTGATCCCACTGCCAGCCTCCAAAAAAGACAAAAAAAGGCTCACATGAGTGAAACTTGTAGAGTTTCTACCAGGTATTAGACAACTCGCATCATAAAATTAAGTAACACTAGCAAATAATTGCAAATCCAAAATGAACAGAAAGTTATATTCACAGAATGACAAAATGAATTGGGTTGGAAGGGACCTTAAAGATCACCTAGTTCCAACTACCTTCCACGCGCAGGGACACCTTCACAATGTGATAATTGTCTTCTGAAAACAATATTTTTCCTCCAGAAATGATTTATGCTGCTTGTTGTAGAGATGATTAATTAATATGGAAGGAAAACGTATTATTTCCATATTTACTAACAGTGATTTATTTCACTAATCTAAGCCTGTATTAAGTACTCTGAAATACCACCGCTCCTAACACAAATTACATTTGTCTTCCCCTGGCAAACCTCCTGATTTGATCATTTGCTGTCTTTAGCGTGGGCATTTTTAGTGAAATACAGTAAGATAATCTTCTGTTTTTCACAGGACCCCTAAGTGAGAAACAAGAAGCTCTGATTACAAAGAGTCCTGCATCAAACACTAGACGACCTGAAGACAGAAGTCTAGGACCTATGCTACCAACAACGAAGGCAATTTTAAGAGATTTCTATAGGCCTTTTAATACGAAACTGGCACAAGTTCTTTTTGATGATGCTTTTTTATGGAAGAGGACATAATATGTAAATTTAGTGCCACAAATACAGTGCTTAAAGGAGTTTTTATTTTTTTAAATTCTATTTTTGTGTGTGGATATTTACATTTTTCCCATTCCAAAGAGAAGCCGATTGATGAGCTGAGACTCTCACCTTCAGTCAGCGCACTTCACGACAGCTATGCCACATTTTCCTTGTGAGAATGTAAAGCATCTTGGTATCAGTTTATTGCAACTTCTTTTACCCTGGGAAAAGAGCAGAAAAGAGTTAGTACAAAGATGATGTCTTACACTTTCCATGGGGATGTTGAAGTTTAACCTTGTCTTAAGATGCTGCAACACAGACTTAGCATCAGTTTCCTACAATTACGCTTATAATCTCATTTTCAGTATATGTTACTCATTCATTTTTTCAAACTATCAATGTCATTTAGTCATTAAAATTTTTAATTGAATTCAATCTAAAATTTGGTTTCTTTTTATCAGCATATTCACAAATGGTCTTCACTCTCACTAAGGTTTTTCTGTTTCCTTAATTCTGAAACAAAGATAAAGGGTAACTGCATTTACATAAATTTCCAAGTCTAATTTATACCTTCAAGATAAATGGACTTTCTTAGCCACAGTTCTTGTGAAAGAACATGTTATATTCCAGGTAAGAGTGGATGACTGAAATAGAAACAACAAGCCACATTTAGTGACTAGTATAGCAAATCCATAGTCTTCCATATATCATTCATGTAAATACAAATATGTATCATTTATTCATATTACTCACACATTTACCCAGGAAACCACTAATAGGCTTGATGTAAAGTCTGTTGCTGGCCACGGAGAGCTTTTGTGGAGTTTTCTGTTAGGTTCTACACAATTACTCTTCTCCATTGCAAAGAAATACGCATTTTAAAATCAATATGAAATCTTGTTATCAAATGCATAAATGGACAGGATGCATGGTATCTTGCATCCTCATAGGGAGGGGTGTGTTACCTAATGAATTAGCTGTATGTTACGTGTTTCTTTAGGAAAGATGTCTATATCTAGTTAAGAAGGTTGGGATATGCAGACTTGAGAAAAAAAAGGGTTCTATCAATTATGGAGAAAGTTTGGACTATCTGAAAGTTTTATATTTGACTAAAGTGGCCACATTTCTCTATAGAATCATAGAATAGTTAGGGTTG
>NW_009913149.1:0-12521 GCF_000696875.1 Nestor notabilis | reverse complement strand
TCCTGCTGCACTTCCTTATAGTTGGGACGCAACACTTCTGAGCATGTAGCAGGTGCTATATGCACAAGTCTCTATTTGTAAGTTACCAAAACCAGTTAAACCTCTGAAGTATTTTGAAATAAAAATGCAGGCTGTAGTGATAGTGAGAAAATTATACAACATATCAAGGTAAGAATTGGCAAGCAACCTGCAAGCTGTCACCTGTCTGCCTGTGTGAGGAAAAGTATCCTCCTTCATTTATGTTTTAAATCCCAGTGTTAATATTTCAGGGAAAATAATAAAGTGAGAAGTAAGTCAAGAGGTATTTGTGCAAGCTCAAATAGCAATACGTTCAACACGCTGTTCTATAACAGATCCTTCCAGGTCTCTGATCCACAGAACTTGGTCCACACATAGCTATCCTCCTCATGTTCCTCTGTCTCTTAGTCTATTTTTAAGCTCTCATCTATGTTTAAACAAGAGAGACTCAGAAATCAGTCTGTTTGACACAGTATATGAAAGCCAAGTTTTTCAAATCTGTTACGTATATGCCTACTGAAATCAGGTTTCAAATGCAATGTAACTTATTTCAGAGGGGCTGATCCTCAGTGCTAATACTGATATATGTTTAACATGCAGACATTCAGCACCCAAAAAATGAGGCTAAAATTTATTTAGGTAATATATTTAAGCAATCGCCATTCTTTCAGTAAAAGGGTACAAAACTTGTCTTGCAGACTCAGTTATTCCAGTCCAAGAGCTACATTCACTTCTTCTAGAACACTCCTTTGAGCTTCAGCCTTATTCTCAGCAATATGAAGATACTGAAGGCTCTACTAGATTTTCCTGCTGGGAAAATATGTATGAAAATTCCCATGTCCTGGGCTCCTTGCTGTAGAGAGAAGAAATATGCTGAAAGTTGCTGTGGTCCCATCTGAATGGTACATGGAGGTTTCCTTGTCATGGAAACCAGGCTATAAGGTAATAAATTTGCTGTGCAACATACGACTGCAAAGAGTACCCTTCAGCACCTAGTCAGTTCTGAAACCAGACATCTGTCATGCTTGAGAGTGGGCTCCACTGTGTCTGAATTAAATTTGTCTTGAAAAATGGAATGTCATAGTAAACATTGGGAAATTACTAAAGATTTAACACAACAACTGGCTCTGAAAAGATCCATTCCTCACCTGTTTCCAGCTCCAGTTTGAAGGAAAATCCCGATGAATCTTTATACAAGAAATTAATATCCCAGACCTAGTTGTATCTGTTTTCCACACAAATATATATTGAAGTTCACAGCTGCATAAGCTATACTTGTGAACACTGTCTCTCCATTCTGCTTGTGTTTTAATACTGTTTATATTACTTTTTTATTATCACTTTTATGTTCTGAATTCACATAATTCACTTTTCATGTTTTATCTTTTTTCTGGAAGCTTAGTTAATCATCTGTTCAATGGGTGAAGACAAATTTCTAGGTTATCTAATTATTCTTCTCACCAGTCTCACAAAGCTTAAATTATGACTAAGTGATGTGGTTAGATAAGTGACTACAACCTCAAACTCTTCCTCCTAGTGTCATGCCCAGAACTAGTGTTGTTAGAGCAAACAGCAACTGATTTCGTGCTATTAACATTTGGCAACACGGCTATGTAAATACATGTCAAAGCAGCTTTCCTCCATTTTAGAACAAGCAGGAGGCTTTCTGTTGCTTTTCCTCTTGGTTTCTTATAGCATCACCATTTTAGGCTAGATGATGTATAAAAGACCTTGCAACCTGCAGAAACTGAGTAACTTTTTACTGACATTTACAGAAAATGTTAAATTACTGGGACTTTGTACACTACAACAACCCTCAATTACTGATTTGTAGAAAAGCACACAGTACAGAAAAATCTGTACTGGAACTGCCTCAGGCCCTATAAATATATAAGATTACAAGAACATTTTGTTGTTCAGCATCTGAGGCAGAAGCATCTTTAAAGGTCATGCAGTCTTTTTTTTTTCTCTTTCTCACTCCTAAAGATTATTTTCTTTTAATTACTTTTTTTTTAATTTTGTATATGCCATAGATTAAAGAAAGCATATAAACAAATGAAATTTTATATAAAATATAAAAAAGAAAAAAATTAGAGATATGCAATCAAACCCTGCAGAAATTCTAAGCTTTAGAATCGAGGAAAATAAAGTCCATGCAAGCATCCCTACTGGACAATAGTTTATTGGTATGGCATAAAGAACTGTATAGGATAAAGGCTGTTTATTCTTTCAGGTTTGGTAGTGACTGACACTTAATCTAATAAATTTACTGTGAAATAATGTAATTGCGTCTTGAAACAAAATAAAGTAGGTGTTTGTATATTTGAGAGGGAATACCATGTTAAAGGCAGCAAAAGCTAGATCCACAGAATTACTGAAGAGCAAGGGCATGTGAATTAAAAAATTAGATTGTCAAACCCCTGCTTATGCAGCATCTTAATGTTGGAAACTCCTGATTTCTACAAGAGGTAGACACCCGTGCTAAAGTGGTCATCTAAGAGGCTTCTACAGGCAAGGGAAAGTGCTTGCTGTGATTGGAGGTCAATGTGTTTGTCATTGCGAGGGAAGAGGTACAGATTTGGTTCTGTCATGATAGAAGGGGCCTTGCATCTGACCTTCTCAGCACTGGGAGGCCTCACAACTGCTTCACACTTTGAAAGTTCAGAAACTGTGAGCATAGAAGGGAGAGTTCTTGCCTGTTCTTCCCTAAACTGGGAGGAAAAAAAAAGGGGTTCCAAAACTCGTATCAATGCATAAGCTTCGTCTGTTCTGCTGGGCTGGGATACACATTTCCTACTGCTTAGTTAAACAGATGAACGTTCAGACCTTCATGACAGCCTTTTTAGGCACCTAATTCCCTGTATATGTGGCACAGGTGGGCTGTCATTAACAAACTCTACAGTGAATTCTGCCAAGACTAATGTTCCTTCAGAACTAGATGTCACACAATTTAATGGCTGTAACAGTAACTAATATGTATGACAGCTAAGATATAACCCCAAATCTGAGCCTAGGCACTTTTGCCTACTTTATTACCAAATAAACAGATTTGGAATGTCAATGGACTGTTAGGTACAGGTAAGGTCAGGATTTTGTGTTATTTATTGTGATAGATGACAATAGCTGCATGTGTGTTGCCTGTATAGATTTATATAGGGGTACAAACTCATCTCTCTACTAGGACATCTTTTATAACTTCCCTTAAAGAAATGTAGCAACAAAAGGAAAGCTTAAATAAATAAAGCTAAGAAAAATAAATAAAATACCAAGGGTACAAGCAAAAGAAGATTTAAGATTTCCAATGCGTCCAGGGGAGAAGAAATAAAGGAAAGCAAGTGTCGATTTCCCTTTCCAACCAGAATGCCTGTTTTGCCCATGCCTAACTCTAATGTGACAATCAAATGTTACTCCTGCCTTTGTGACAGTTATCTTTCTTATTCTCTGTGTGCCTTGATCAAGAATGTAAATGTGTATAGTGTTCCTATTTAGATTTTTATCCTTAGTTTTAAATCTTAGCACTCCAAAATGAACATGAACAATTTCCTTAGAGCTGTGATTTCAAGCTACAAGAAGTCACAAGGGCATGCTGAGTTATATTTGATTTACATCCCAAAGGCTTTCTTTAACCATTATGCTATTTAATAGAAAGTCACCAGAGAAAGGTTTTGTTAAGTCCTGGACAGTCAGCCTTATTTAAACTGCTGTTGTATGACACAAATGTATATGGTTTCTCTTCATAACCATAGCTAAGATAGGCTTAGTCACCATGTCCTTATGTAACAGACTTGAATCTCTGAATCATGAACACCATTTTATCTTAAATGATCTTTGAAAGATGCCTTGCTGAATGCTAACTCACTGCTTAGTCAACATATTTTTTTTCTTACTGCCTCCATTGGGTTTGTAGAACAAAAAACATTTCAACTGTAGGTCATCTCTGTTAGTGGAATATTTTGCTTAGGGCAGTAATCACCCAGTCACTCAAAATCACACAATTCAGTCCTGTGTAAGAGCAATAACTACTGATCTTAACATTTAAATGGAGGCTATCAGTACAGTGCTGCTTGGTACCTTGCAGTAGAAACCTTTCTTGTTTGAATTAGATGGATATTGGAAGTGTCCTACCTTTGACTTTAAATCAGTGGCACAGACATCTGTTAGATTAGCTTGTTTAGCTTCTTACCAAATGAGAACTGCAGGGGTAGAAAACAACACAAATTGAGATTATTTGCTTCAGAGAATCACTGTTTTCAATTTTTCTGTGTCAGTTCCAAGCTGTGTTTTATGTGCAGTACAGTCTTCTCCAACTCTTTGATGTACTACTGTTTGCATTGCTCTGAAACTGTTTAAAGACTCTGCTTAAGAGGTTAGCAAGAAGAAAACAGTAAGATATTTGGGAGTTTTTCTAAGGGAGCTGCTGTGCACGCTAGGTTTTCAAAGCAGCAGAGGTTGGTCTCTATTGGTAGTTACTTTTGCAGATGCAAACTTGATAGATACAGTTAGTTTGCCAATAACAAACAGACAAGTGATGATTTTCACTAATCTGACTTGGTTTTGGTTTTGGTTTTTCCTCTCTCTTCCTATCTGCAGTTATCTTACTAGGGATTAATGTGACTTTTTCTAAATGCATTTAGGGCCATTCTTTTCTGTATAAAACACTAACAACTCTGCCACATTTGTAAGGGCAGAAGATATGTTTTATGCTTCATACACATAAGTTCACCAATAAACTTGAATGTAAATTTGTAAATTATAGATCTCTCAGAATCTAGTTTATCTTTAAATGTATTGCCAGGTGTGGAAGACCATCTCTCCTGTATGTGCTTCTCATTTTTACGTATAAAGGACTGTTCTTAGAGGTGCAGGCTGCTGGGGTTATTCTGTGATGCTTAGTATAGTCCCTGTACTGGCATTTTCAGGAGCAAAATGAAAAATTGTCTTCTGGTAAGAGGGTCCTCTTTCTTGGGAGAATGGTAGAGGTCTGTTTTTATTTTCATATGTAAGAACATAGTCCTAGACCTTTGTTCCTTTTGGCACTTGTGAACATGCTACAAACTTGAGACATCTTAATCTTGCTTCATCCAGCTAAACTTTCATGATATACATTTCCAAATGTGTTATCTGGAGGACTTTCTAGCTGATTATCTCTAACAACCGTAACAACCCCACAGTGAAACTGGCATAGGTGTTGATGCTGAAGGCAGGATACGTGGATGAAGCTTTTTTTTTAATTTCCTGTTTTATTGCTGTTGCGGTACTTTGAGTAACAATTTAGTACCAAAACAACTTTAAAATGTTGTCTCTGACTATTCATATAAACCCAGATATCACTTCAAGTTCTCAACTTCTCTACTTTCTAAATAAACTCCTTAATAGTCTCAAGTTAGCTGACTTCAGCTGGTTAAACATTGATAGACACAATCTGGAGGCTTATGAAGCTTGCACTTTCATCAGCAGTGCTCCTCCATACAGCTCTTCTATATTTAGCTCCATTTCTTAGCCTCCTGCAATGTGAAATTAAATCAAATCTTACTCTAACAGATCTCCTTTACCATAGTAGTTTCATATAATGTCCCAAAATCTCAATTCAGTTGTCTTAGGGGATCCACTATTTTCTTTTTTTAAAAAAAAACAAAAGGCATGATTGTGTGAAGCTGACATGAACGCTTCCACAGCCAGTGGCTGGAGGTCTTGAAATGTTTCAGTTCTGAGAAGAATCTAGGAAAGGTTGGAATGCCATATTCAGGTAATTTCCTCTGGTGGAGAAATTTAAACCAACTCTTTCAGCCCCAGTTCTGCTCGAGAGGGCTGTGCCTTTGACTGAGAATATTCACTGCAGGGCAGCTATCAAAGATGAGAAAAACTCTCGTATTCAATCCTTGCAGAAAACACATGCATTAGAGAAGGCTTCTATTGGAGATTCCTGTACTAATATTGTGTACATTTGCCTGATCACTGGAAGACAAGGCATAATGCCCTTAGCTAAGAATGTGAAGACAAATGTTTAACTTCATAACCAGGCCCACAGTAAATAATCTTAAGGATTAGTAAATAATCTTAAAGATTAAATGATTTTAAGGATTTCTGGAAGGAAACAACTTTCCTTCACAAATCCCTTTTTGCCAGAAGGCTTACTGATTCTAGTAGCTTCAGCTGTCATAGTAAGGCAGCCATAGATAGACCAGACAGGAACTGGCCTACTGCTCCCTTGTTTGGTCCTGGTCTGAACTCAACTAAGCACATAGTTTCCTAGTTTTATTCCTGTACTTCCTACCACTTGTTCCACAAAATACAAGTGAGGGAAGTAGAAGTTTTCACAAGTTTTTATCTCCAATCGCATAAAGAATTGCAAAATTTATTAAAATGTCAATGCATGAATGGTTATGAAGAGTATGCCAAAGTCCTGGGTTCAGCTACAGCAGTCATTTTTTCTCCTTCTTAGTAGCTGGTGCAGTGCTGTGTTTTTGACTTTCAGCCTGGGAACAAAGCTGATAACACCGATGGTTTTAGTTGTTGCTAAGTAATGTTTACTCCAACCAAGGACTTTCTCAGTCTCATGCTCTGCCAGGGAGGAGGGGAAGGCGGGAGACAGGGCAGGCTGGACAGAGCCTTGGGTGACATAGTTTAGTGTGTGGTGTCCCTGCTCATGGCAGGGGGGTTGGAACTAGATGATCTTAAGGTCCTTTCCAACCCTAACTATTCTATGATTCTAGGAAAGCAGAGACAGGACACCTGACCCAAACTAGCCAAAGGGGTATTCCATACCACAGCACATCATGCCCAGTATATAAACTGGGAGGAGTCACCTGGAAGACCCAGAACGCTGCTCGGGTTTGGCTGGGTATCGATCAGTGGGTAGTGAGCAATTATATCCTCTCCCCTTGTTATTTCCTTTATCATTATTCTCCTTAGTGGTAGCAGTAGTGGTTTTGTATTATACCTTAGTTACTGGACTGCTGTTAGCTCAACCCGTGGGAGTTACATTCCTCTGATTCTCCTCCCCATCCCTCTGAGAGTGTGAGGAGGAAGAAGGAGGGCAAGTGAGTGAGCGGCTGCGTGGTTCCGAGTTACCAGCTGGGCTTAAACCACAACAGTTTCTTATGGCGTCCAATGTGGGGCACAACGGGTTGAGATAACGACAGATCTGACCAGAGTATGTTTAATCGTATTTATGATAAACATTCATTGTTTCGGATTAATAGTCACTCATCACAATTGTGATTCATTGGCTCTCGGAGTTGTTGCACTTGATCTCAGAGTTTCAGCATGTCATACCTTACAGACAGTATTTGCTGTTTTAGTGTTTATTGGCTGGGGAGCCTGGGCTAAGGTTATTGCTTCACTGTAGTTCATGGTAATGACTTGTAATACAATAGACTCATTGATCATGAAACTGGTCTGGCTTGCGTTCCCAGCGTGGTCATCACCCATATATTTTGGGAGGTACATAATGAAATTTCTTAGCAATTACATATGGGTTATTTCTTAGCAATTAAATATGGTTTTTTTTCTCCATGGGAGGTCAGCCTATGAAGGAGGCATTCCCTTACACCCCGCGGTCCCCCACCAGCCTATTTACAGCAGCTTTTGAGAGTTTTGAAGGTTTTGGATGGCCTTTGAATACCCTTGAAACCTGCCTGCTGATTGTGCTGGGGATCAGCACGTTGGCACACATAAGG
Organism: Nestor notabilis; assembly: GCF_000696875.1. Classification (NCBI taxonomy): domain Eukaryota; kingdom Metazoa; phylum Chordata; class Aves; order Psittaciformes; family Psittacidae; genus Nestor; species Nestor notabilis. The sequence continues at coordinate 4,824 of NW_009913149.1, read as the reverse complement.
AGTGTGTTTTACTCATGGCGATCCCACCCTGGGAACGTTCTATCTCATCTGATCTTGAAAGTTAAGCAGCATCAGGTTCAAATCTGGCCTAGGGTTAGATGACTATGTAGGAGGACCATCAAGAGATTTTCCCTGAGGCTGGACAGTCATGAGTGGCAGGGTGTATGGGATAATACGTGCAAGTATCTAGGTCAGCGGGCCCCTCCAGTGCCTTGGAATTTCACCACTGAACAAGTGCAAAATCCAGTAAAGCTAGTAAACCACTTGAACAAGGTGTGCTGCCGTCCTGGTTATACCAGAGAGGGACAAATCACGGCAACGTGCTGGGGCTTGGCCTACGCCTGCAGAGCCCTGCTCAACACTATCCAGCACCTTCAAAGGGAAAAAAATGTCTTGGTCTGATGGCAAAGCAACAGACAACGCAGCTACTCCAACTCCAAGCACAGCAGCTACACCAACCCCAGTGACAAGCACAACAGTTGCTCAAACCCTGACCACAACAGACAATGCAGCTACTCCAACTCCAAGTACAGCAGCTACATTCCCACTGAAAAAGAAATACTGGCAGCCTACGAAGGGGTTTGAACTGCTTCAGAAGCGACTGGCACTGAAGCACAGCTACTCCTGGCACCCCGGTTGCCTGTGCTGGGCTGCATGTTCAAAGGCAGGGTCTCTTCTACGCATCATGCGACCGATGCTACATGGAGTAAGTGGGCTGCACTAATTACACAATGAGCTCGAATAGGAAATCCCAGTCGTCCAGGAATTTTAGAAGTCATCATGGACTGGCCAGAGGGCAAAGACTTTGGGATGTGACCAGAAGAGGAGGTGATGCGTGCTGAAGAAGCCCCACCATATAATGAACTGTACAAAAGTGAAAAGCAATATGCCTTGTTTACTGATGGGTCCTGTGGTATTGTGGGAAAGCATCAAAGATGGAATGCAGCTGTGTGGGTCCTATTTGGCTTTTCTGAGATCGGCTTCTGGTATCTACCCTGAAAATAAAGTTTCTAAGAGTAAAATAGCAAATGAACCATCAGTTCTTTATTCTAACAAGCTAAAGGCTGCAGCAAAAACATTGCTTTCAATTTCAGTAGTTAGGTCATGGAAGAAATAATTTCACCTAGTAATTTCCATTGCTCAGGAATTAGGGAAGCCAGAAGGTCTGAAATTAAAATTATGTAGTGCAATGAAAAATATGATTATGTTCTGCTCGCACTATGATCTTCAAAGAATACCCATTATGGCAGCTAAATATCAATTCAGAAGGGCTTTTAATGGTGGAAATAAATGTACATGAGCAGATTTTTCAAAGTGCACAAACACTCCCATAATTCTCAAAGAGACGTCTGGTGCAGAGAGAGGAATTCAGCAAGAAGCTGTCCTGTAGTCTCTTGCTTGCCAAAACCATTTGGAATGACTTAAGTTTCTAAACGCCAAGAATAAATTTAGAAAACACAATGCCTAGAATGCTCAAAAGGGACTTCATACATGTCTTTATTTTTCAGAAGTTTAGGATATCTCCAGTTTGGGCCCAGTTCAAAGACAATGTTAAGAGTGGGAATGTTTCCTTGTAAACTCCAGCATTTGTACATTCAAACAATTTCAGATCAGCAATTTGACCTGTCTTCCTTACTTAATGTATTTTCAGTTGCTTTAAGGGAAAAAAAACCCACAACCAAACCAAGAAAAACAGCCAAACCAAACAAAAAAAACCCCAAATAACAAAGAAACACAAACAAACAAACAGAAAAAAAAACCCTCAAACAAACCAAACAAAAATAATTATTATTTTTTTTTTGTAATTATGGCAGGGAAAAGTAGAATAGCCCTCATTTTATCAAAAATTAACCAAAATATTTTTACCATTGCCTTCAGTCAGTCCACAATAAGATCTGAGGTTGATATTAGAAGTATAGAAGTCGAAACACATTTTTGGTTTTCCAACTGAGAAAGTTTGAACCTTGAACCTGATGGGAACTCTCTCATTGCTGTGTTACATTACAGTCTGCCTTGGGCTTCACATTTTTGTTGAGTTTTAATACACTAGTATTACTTCTGACAGATTCACCTGACTGTGTAATGTTTTTCCACCTATTTTTGTCTCTTGCTTCTTTGTAGAGTTGTAGTGTAGATGAACATAACCTTGACAGAAGAATCCTGGCACTGATTTCTTATTCTTACATAAATGTCTATGACATGTATTTTAAGATAATTTCTCAGGCAGGCCTTAGCTTTCTAAGGGTTCCACACCAAAGCTTGGTATCTCTACAGTTATTAACTGGTATGCATCTGGCCCGTTGTCCAGTTTCTTGTGGGTCTCAAAATAGAGTACTGAAAACTATTTACTTTCCTCTGTACTGTTTCAGCTTTCTTCATTTTTTAATTTATTTTTTTTTAAAAAACATGCTATACCAGTTTGGATTATTGTCCGGTTTCTTATTCTAACACTGTGCAGTTGTAGAGCACTAGCTAAATCCCTTATGACGTCTTTTTGTTTGTTTGTTTCTTCTGTTTATTTGTTTTTGTCTTCAGCTTTACAAAATATTTTGGAAATTCTCCCTGTATTTAAGAATCCAGTATGCAAGTAGTCCCTGGAACAGCATACAAAATGCAGAATAGATATCAACAGTAAAATGACTTGCAGACACTAACACCGTGACCATGGTGGCTCCTACAGTCAACCAAAAACTTTTCTGTAGTTTGAGGGTTCATTCATTTGAAAATAAAAATGGGCAACTGAATATCTAAATATTTTTGATTACCAGGTTCATTAGACGCAAGAAACTAGAGTCTGTGAAAAAGTAATTCCCATCTAAGCTTGCATATTTTATTACTTCATTACTAAAGGAGTTGGTTGCATGTATTTCCTGTCCTTTGCAAGTCATTTTGATTAGACAGTACCAGGGAATACACTTGTCATCAAACGACAATATCACAGTTATGTTATTCCTTCAGCCAATTTTTGTTTAGATGACAATGTAATTATTTTATTTCACAATAATTAGGATTACATTAGAATATCAAGTGATAAATTGATCACACTTTTGTCTTGACTTAGATGCTTCATTTCATGAGTGACAAATCAATTAATTTATTCTAGTCATCCTGGCATTATTTTTGCCTAGGAGATAGTTTTCTTCAACAAGGACCATAATGGAGATGTTGTAAATAAATTTGATCATTGAAGAATATAAAACATTTGAAATACATCTTCAATATCAATGTCTTTTAAATATAATTAAGATTTTTTTAGACTCAAATTAAAATCTCTGTTTATTTTGGTATCGTATATTGAAATATGTAGGCAAGAGAACACAACTCTTTGCTTTTTACTGCTTGCAGGAACTATGACTCAAGTTATAATACATAGTTTGTTAACAATGCAAGTGAGGCAGCTATAAGAAGCTTATTTGTTTTACTTGTCACAGTTAGGGGCTTTTGACTTGCTTTATACAAATTATTGAAGGCTAGCCCAAAACTCAATATGTTTTCACTAGATGTAGTTGGGATCTTTTCTACTTAATCATTTCAGTCATTAAAATACACTAAATTATTGCTTAGACAAACTGCTGCCTTTATGCTTAAACTATTTAAGGATCCTAAGGGCATTCTTTGAAAGTGCCATCTTAAGAAAGTTCTGTGAATTAAAGAGATGGACTAGTTTACAGAACTTTTCAGAGGTCATACAAAAATTGTACATAATGGATGATACTCTCTCTTTTGCTCATGCTTGTATAAACCTTCCCCTGGAGAAAATTTGTCATGGAAACTCATTTAAATTGCTTTTCCCTTGAGTAAAGCAGACTACTCAGAAACCTAGATTCCTACTCACTTTATGAAAAATTGGATATGGCAGTATTAACTAAGTCTATGAGGAGAATACAATAAGGGCACTCCTCTAACTCACAGAGACAAATTCAGCTCTGTGACATGAGTAGATAGTTAAAAAATTATTTCTTCGTTAACAGTTGTAAGTGACTGGGGCAAAGCTTACCTAACACATGGGTTTCATGTGTGAAAATACCAAGGAGAATGTAATTCCTTGGACAAGGCACATCATCAGACTGCAGCTTCTGGGGATTACTTTACCTACTGAACACTACCATCAGTTCAAAGTGAATTCCTCAAACACAAGCCAGGGCACTCCCCCTTAAGTATTTTCTTACCCATCTCATGCACCTGGTATTAATTCCAAGCTTATCCAACTGCAGTTTATTTTGTAGGCTGTAAACAGCTCCCTGAGAGGAATAACAGTGTGCAAGTGAGGCATCACATCACCGTTTGCCTGCCACTCCAACTATTTTGTTTAGCTTTTTTTTGGTACAGCATATTCACTTCCAGAAATTATACTCCTTTCTCTTCAAAAGAACATTAAAGGCAATATTTGTGTCAAGTCAGCAGAGCCAGCTGTTTAATTTGCCACAAAAACCTATGCAATTCTTCAGTGAGTATATATCATCATTAAATTTGCAACAGACAGATAGGGAAAAGGGATAGAATAAAATTTGTGTAAAGGGAATATACTTTTCTGTGGGATATGCATTGCTCTGAACAATGATAATTTAGATTTAAATTCTTACCTGCTAAGCAATTAATGACAGTAATCTTTAGAGTTTTCCAGAAAAAGGAAAAAAAAAGGAAAAAAAAAAAGAGAAAAGCAAGTCTGTACCAGTCTACTGTCACATGCGTTTGTTATTTAATCGAAGAGTGAATGACAGAAAGAGGTATCATGATTCAGCAACTAGTGTCACAGACTGATTTCATGGTCAGGACTCTACTGAATGTATGATCATGGCCTTGAACACCACCAGGGATGGAGCA
>NW_009913148.1:19244-19656 GCF_000696875.1 Nestor notabilis | reverse complement strand
CCAACAGCTCCATGTCCCTCTTGTGTTGTTGTCCCAGAGCTGGACATAGGACTGCAGGGGAGGTCTCCCCAGAGAGGAGCAGGAGGAGAGGATCTCCCCCCTTGACCTACTGCTCATGCTCTGGGGTTGCAGCTCAGCACATGTCAGGAGTTTCTGGGCTCAAGCACTCACTACTTGAGCATGTCTCCCAACACCCCAAGTCCTTCTCCTCAGGGCTGATCCATCCAGTCTTCCCCAGCCTGTATTTGTGCTTGGGATTGTCCTAACCCAGGTACAAGACCTTGCACTTGGCCTTGTTGAACTCCACGAGGTTCACACTGGCCCAGCTCTCCAGCCTGTCCAGGTCCCTCTGAATCCCATCCCTTCCCTCCAGTGTGTCGACTATACCACACAGCTTAGTGACATTGACACA
>NW_009913148.1:18769-19119 GCF_000696875.1 Nestor notabilis | reverse complement strand
TCACTGCTCAGGTCGGGCTGGGTATCGGTCGGCAGGTGGTGAGCGGTTGTGTCCTCTCCCCTTGTTATTTCCCTTATCATTATTGGTGGTAGCAGTGGTGGTTTTAATCATACCTTAGTTACTGGAGTGCTGTTATCTCAACCCATCGGAGTTATATTCCTCCGATTCTCCCTCCCATCCCTCCGGGAGTGGGGGTAGGAAGAAAGGGAGGGAGTGAGCGAGTGGCTGTGTGGTTCCAAGTTACCGGCTGGACTTAAACCATGACATGCTGGAAGGGAACTTTAAAGCTTATGAAGTTACAACCCCCTGTCACAGGCAGGGAAACCTTCCACCTCGCCCCGGTTCTTCAC
>NW_009913148.1:0-18738 GCF_000696875.1 Nestor notabilis | reverse complement strand
AAGCTGGCCTTGAACACTGCCAGGGATGGGGCAGCCACAGCTTCTCTGGGCAACCTGTGCCAGGGCCTCAGCACCCTCACAGGGAAGAACTTCTTCCCAAGATCTCATTTCAATCTCCCCTCTATCAGTTTAAATGCATCAGCCTTTCAGTTCACTTCCGTAAGCAGCATTTGCATCGTGCAGAATACACACTTTATTTATCAGAGATGCACAAATATTCAAAGGTTACAAAAAATTCAAGATAGTCAAATTACTTGTGGTAACAGCTGGTGACAGCCACAGCACAACATCATCTCTAGCGAATGTCGACTGCTCACTGCCCCGCTGGTTACTGGTGGAAAACCATTGCACAGAGCAGTGCCAGGGAACAACCGACAGCCATCAGGCGTCTTTCCACCCCCTGCGGCTGCTGCTGCATTTAATTCCAGGGATCACTTTATTTCCACTCACAGCAACTGGAATCAGGAGCTTCCTGTACTCCAGAGGGAGGTGACGCTCAATCAGCACGTGCAGAGGCATCTCGTCTGTCACCAGCCTTTGTCTTGGTTCAGAAAGAGGAGAGCAGACAAAACAGTCATTAATGAAAAGTGCTTCTAATCAGTTTATAAACTTTCTTGCAGTGGCCATTTTGCATTTCACAGCTGAAATGCTGGGGCTGCCTGTGACAGATACAGGCTCCTACTTGAAGGGACTTCCCAAGGCAATGTTCCAGGTCCTGTGCACAGTACACAGCCCAGGCTCGTCTGCACACACAGGGACACAGCAGGTAACTGCAGCAGCTCCCACAGAGCTACATGTTCACCGTGGTGAGGGCCAGCACATGGACCTATACCTATGCCAGGGCCTCACCACCCTCATTGGGAAGAGCTTCTTCCTAAGATCTCATCTCTATCTCCCCTCTGTCAGGTTAAAGCCATTCCTCCTTGTCCTGTCCCTACAGACCCTTGTCAAAAGCCCCTAGACATCTACAAAAAGGTAAAATAATATGTGTTCAGAACCCTCAACCCTAGCCAACAAAACCAAATTTCTCAGCCTGTTCATACTAACATCAGCACCTGCCTGTCAGGTGGGAAAATGAAAATCTCCAGATCAGGACAGCAACAGGTGATTATTTCTAGGCAACAGCCCCAGCTCCATCACACAGGCCTGTCCAAAGCCAATGACCTCAACCAAGCATGCTCTGCACAATCCCTCAGATGCCTTTACCATCCCATCTGAAACCCTCCCAGTGGAGCCAAGGAATAACAACCTGAAGTGATGACTTGAAATGAGTGATGACTGTTTAGGCCACACTGAATTGAAGAGGGCTCCCAAGCCAAGAGCACATCCCTGTGCATGAGATGGGGCAGCTGAGGGAGCCCCCAGAGAAGAGCAGCAGTGAAAAGGCTCTGAGAACCATCCTTCCTGCTGGCCAGGGAGCACCACCCAGGGAGCACCACTGCCAGGGGAGGCGAGTCGTAGCCTGCCTGGCCAGAGGCTCCTTCTCCTGTTCTACAGAGGACCTGCCAGGCTGAACCCCAAGTACCAGCAGTTGCAGCAGCAGGGAGAGTGGGGTGTTGTTTGGAAGAATCAAACCAGAGATCAGGACATGTGGAAACGCTCACATTGTTTCCATTGCCAAGTGCTTATAGCAGAGGTTGCTCAGGGATGCAAATGACACAGCCCAACCTCACGCTTGCTGTTACTCTGCTTTTATGACTGACGCTACCTATTTTGCAGCTATGACTGCTTTACCCTTGCATACATCCCCCTCCTCTTGCTACTAGTTTCTCAGATGACTTCTTGTGTTCCCAACCCCTCACTACTTCCTCTTTCCCCTCCACCACTGTCATCGTGGAATATAAAAACCCAAGTCCACCAGTTCCCACCTGGGACAGAAGGCCAAGTGGCATTGTGCAGAGTAAATCACACGATACCACACTTACTGCTGAAATACTTAACTGCTAGTGCACACCCTGGCAATAACTGGTTTCCTGGGCTATAAAAGCACTACCAAAGTCTAATACAGATTAACAACAACCCTCCCGTTACCTTCTCATGAGGACTTCCATGTCAGACACCTCTATTGTCTTCCTCCCGGCATGGCTGGCGAAAGCTACCAGATCATTGCAGAGCTGCTTGAAGTATTTCTCAGTACTGAAGGAGGATTGAGGAGGGAAATGAAGTCAGGCTCTGGAGTGTGTGAGCACCAGCTACTGTAGGGCAAGCTGCACCAGAGCTGCTCACTGTGCAGGTCACAGCCTGCCATGGAAAACTGTGGGAGAAGAAACTCTCCAGGCCACAAAGAAAGTCTGGCTTCTCAGCCTCAGTGCCCTGGAACTTTACAGCCAAGACAGCTGCGAATGAGCTGCATGACTGCAGCCAGAACCCTTCCCAAACTGCCCACATGTGCAAGAACAGATGCTAACCCCAAGGGAAAACCAGCACTGAGGATCAGACTGTTGGCTCTTGAGGTGATGCTGTTCAAACAACCCACAGGTCTTACTCATGAAGGTAAAATGGTCCATGAATTGAAGAAGCTGAGAAACGGAGATACCAAAGTAACAGCACACAAGTGGGACACCTTCACCTTGCCCAGCACAAGGACAGTTCTCCAGAGCCGCCCCAAGACCAACATCACCTGCCACATTTCTGCCCTCCTTTTGATCAGAGCTCCTGTGTCTGTCCCCATCTGAAGAGGGAGGGCTCTCTGCTTGCCAGCAGCCCTCCTGATGGGTTTGTTATTTCAGGAGAGAACAAGAAGGAAAAAAGAAAAAAAAAAAAACATAAGGACTAAAACAAGTGAGAATGCAAGCAGTTTGTTGCCACTTACCATTTTTCAACAATTTTGAACGATTCTCTGGCCACTGGCGTTTTCGCACAGTGCTTAAACACGCTCTTTATCAAACTGCTTGGTATTTTAGGCTCAGATGGTTTTCTCTGTGAGTGCTTTGGAAATGGCTTTGCCCGCTGTGGCTGCAGAGGAGGCCTTTGAGGCAAACTGAAAATGCACACATCAAATGAACAAACACAGGGTAGAGGCAGAGAACACAGTGCTGAGTTTGGGCAAACCTTATGCCGAATTGGAAGGGCTAAGAACTACCTTAAGCTCTTAATTCTTTCTCCCTCACAATTCTTTAAATCCCTCATGCCCATGAAGTTCACTTTGTGAACAGTTCACATAGCATCATGACTTTGGGAGAAGCAATCCAGCTTGAATTTCCCAAGATAAGCATGTCAGCATGAAAGATAGTTGGCAAACCAGAGTTCTCTTCAGTACACCAACGCAGTTTTCACCACATCCCTGAGTATTCACCCTGCAGGAGTGCACAAAGTCTGAGGCATCCACAAGTCACCTCTATTCCACTCTCCTAAGTTACAACACAGTTCTACTTCAGAAGAGTATCAAGGACTCCTTTTTCTATTTTTTAATTAGATTTTACTATTCATGATTAGAGCAATCATCCAGCAACTCTGGAAGCATCATTTATTTCTGTTCACAGCAGGAAAGGTCAGAAGAACTTGGTTTTACTGTTTACTGCTTCAATAAACAAAACCCTCAAGTCATGGGCTAGAAAAGTTCCCCAGGCCCTGCTGTTAGCAGTTCTGATGACATTTGCTTGATAGATCTTCATTCAATTGCTAAAACAGTGGCTGAACTAGAGACTTTGGGACTCTTTACTCCCTGCTACAGCTGATAAAGCACAGAACAACCAACCCAACAGGGCTAAACTCCCTCCCCCTGCCACTCACACCTTCCAGAGACACTTTTACCAGGCCACCGCTGAAGGTTGCTCATACTTACTCGGGAGCAGCAGGTTTTGCAGGTGATAGAGTTAACAGTGGTGGCTTGTAGGCTGCAGCATTGACAAATGTGGGTGCCTTCATGAAATCCTCTGTGGACAAAAAGAACTTAAGGAACTGGACTCTACTTTCAGAGCTTCTCAGCAGGCAGTGTTGTAGCAGCAGACAGAAGCCCAGCCAGCTTTCCACACATCAGCTCTGGTGCTACACTGCCTGTGCCCACGCTTTGGCTCCACTGCACCCTGAACCAGGATGGCTGCTTCCTGCTGCAATGCCACCCACCCCACCTGCTGCCAGACAGACTTCCCTTGTGTGCTGGATATGCACAGGGCCAGGCTGCAGGGGCTGTTGGCTGTGTGGACTGAGGCTGCTGAAGCTGCTACCTCTCTTCCCATAGAGAGCTTCAAAGTCCACAAGCCACCTCCTTGCCATCCTGCTAAATCAGTGGCAAATTCTTCTGAACACAGAGATGAGCAGAGCAACAAAAATCACATTACTGGAGCCAGTCTATGAGTATCACAGAATCCTAGGCTTGTTTGGGTTGGAAGGGACTGTAAAGCTCATCCAGTTCTAACCCCCATGCCACAGGCAGGGACACCTTGCACTACACCAGGTTGCTCCAAGGCTCTGTCCAACCCGGCCTTGAACACTACCAGGGATGGGGCATTCACAACTTCCTTTGGGCAGCCTGTTCTAGTCCCTCACCACTCTCACAGTAGAGAATTTCTTCCTTATATCCAACCTAAATCTCTCCCATATTCACAGACTTTTATAAATTCCCTCCAGCTAAGGCTCGGGTTACAGTCAATACTTCACCTCTTCTTTGTTACTACCCCCATCAGTTTCCTCTAAGTCTAATCTGCATCCTCTAACTTCGCTCTTGAACTTCTTCACAAGTGAGAGGAGGAAAGAAAATAAGATTAACGGAACTAAAACACTAAGCAGCTTCCAGTCTACAACAGGAGTTGCCATGGAGGGCTTCTTGCTTCCAGTTTCCCTCCCAAGCTGAATTCAGCTCAAGAATCTAGTGTATCTGGTAATGGTGCCAACTTCACAACCCTCTCTTGAGACCTAGGACACCTACCCTGTTATAGAAGACAAGTTCAGCTACTAGAGGCCTCAGGTACTACTGATGGTTAAATCACACAACTCAAAGGGTCAGAAGTCTCCAAGAGAAAGCAGGACTGGGTGAACTACCCTGCTTCCCTGCATTAGCTTCTTCTGAAGAAATACCATGCACTGGAGGGATAGGGAGCAGGATACAGAGGAAGAGATTAGATACAATGAGGTTTCCACGGTAAGTTTGATGACACAAGTACATAATACTTCATCTTTTCTTCCTTTCCTTGTCCAGTGAGACCTGTAAGATCATCGAATCATAGAATGGTTTGGGTTGGAAAGGACCTTAAGATCATCTAGTTCCAACCCCCTGCCATGGGCAGAAATGCCTCACACTGGACCATGTCACTCAAGGCCCTGTCCAACCTGGCCTTGAGGACTGCCAGGGATGGAGCGTTCACTACTTCTCTGGGCAACCCATTCCAGTGTCCTACCACCCTCACAGTAAAGAACTTCTTCCTTGTATCTAACCTGAACTTCCCCTGTTTAAGTTTAAACCCATCACCCCTTGTCCTACTGCTACAGTCCCTGATGAAGAGTCCCTCTACAACATCCTTGTAGGCCCCCTTCAGATGCTAGAAGGCTGCTTTGAGGTGTCCACACAGCCTTCTCTTCTCCAGGCTGAACAGGCCCAGCTTTCTCAGCCTGTCTTCACACAGGAGGTGCTCCAGCCCCTGATCATCCTTGTGGCCTTCTCTGGGCTTGCTCCAACAGCTCCATATCCTTCTCATGTTTAGGACACCAGAACTGCACACAGTACTCTAAGCGGGGTCTTGTGAGAGCAGAGTAAGGGGGCAGCATCACCTCCCTCAACCTGCTGGTCATGCTGCTGGGGATACAGCCCAGTATATGAGTGGTTTCTGAGCTCAAGCCCACACTGAAGCTGGCTCATGTTCAGTTTCTCGTTGACCAACACCCCCAAGTCCTTCTCCTCAGGCTGCTCTGAATCACTTACTTCTCTGCCCAACCTGTAGCTGTGCCTGGGATTGCCCTTGTACTTTGCTTGGTTGAACTTCATAAGGTTGGCACTGGCCACCTCTCCAGCATGTCCAGGTCCCTCTGGATGCCATCCCTTCCCTCCAGTGTGTCGACTGCACCATACAATTTAGTGTCATCAGCAAACTTGCTGAGGGTGTTCAATCCTACTGTCCATGTCGCTGACAAAGATGTTACACAGGAAGAGATGCTACTTTTTTTGTTCCAGCCTACCAGCAGCGGTCTCTTCATTGAGACCTTTCCATCTCTTCATATAGCTGTGTTAAAGACAACCATACTGACACACTGTTGTAGACACCCTAAAAACCCTTACAGCTTTCCTTGTGGCAGAAGTGTACCAGCAAAACCGTCATCTTTGTGCCTTCCACACTGCACAAACACATACAAGCCTGATCTCATTACAGCTGAATTTCCCCACAATGCCTCAAATCATGGTAATGGGATTCTTTTAGGATGTCTTTAGTTCAGTTTTTTATGCCAGGGTGTATACTGCACATCGAAAGACTTTAAGACCACTGCCAAAACAAGCACAAAACACACTCTGGCCAGTCTTAAAACGTGGCCTTGATCAAAGAGAACTAAGTCTGATGTATGAGTTCTTCCAAAGGGCATAAGCACTCTTGGGACAACAGAGCAGACTGATGCAGCGTCTGAAGGACTGTTTAGGAATAGATTTTTCTTTCAGCTTTCTGGAAAACCAGCCTACTCTCCTGGTTAACTAGAAAGGAAATCTGTAACTACAAACAAAGGAAATCTGTAACTACATACAAAATATGGGGTTCTACATTAGGTTTCAAGTCTGGACTCACGAACAGCTATGGAAACAGCAGTTCCATGCTAAGACATTAAGAAATCAGTACAAAGTTAGGAGTCAGGAAAGAAGAAATAAAAGAGAGGATATCCCTATGTCATTTCTATAAAACCACTTCACAGTCGGTTTTGTCTATTTGTGCACTTCCATTACTTTCACCTCAAGAAGTCAAGATGATCTAGGTCCCTGAAGCACATGATGAACAGGTAACAATCTGGCCGTAGGACCAGAAGCCAACAGCTTCCCCTGGACTATCTGATGAACTAAAGAGTTAATAATGTTATTAACCTATGTTGTTCCTTTATCTAGCAAGAAATAACAGAAAAATATCTCCAACTGTCTCTGCTAATGCTGAAGGTACCACTTACCTTCATTCTCAGTGTCTTCAGCTTCATCCTCAGTAGGCTCTTCTTCCAGACTATCCAGTTCTACAAAAATAGGCTGGTCCTCTAATTCATCTGCTTGTTCAACAGCTTCCTTAAACGGCTCCATCCCGGAGTTTTCAGAGAAGGTAGGGTTAGAATGTTTACTCAGACTTTCACCTCCAATACTTCGGGCAATCTCACATCCTACATTTCCAAACAGGAAAGTACATCACTGAAACAAGTATCTCAGCCAAAATTTCAGAGCACTCATAAGAACAAAACTCAACTTTCCATTCCTGACAATACTGTCACCGATTATATTCCTGTCTTCAAGGATTAAGTGTCAGTACACTAAACTAGACAAGCTAAAGCACTGGAAACCCTCAGCTTTTCCCTCTGCTACATCTAGGTGTCAAACAAACAAACAAACAAAAAAAAATAGCAGTTGGTAATGTGGAGAAGCCCATGAGATTTAAGTGCAATTTATATCTGAGCTCCTTTGGAAATGAACTCCCTTTAATACGTACTTTTATCTCAAAGGAAGTCTTACCAAAGCCTTAATGCAGCATGTTGAACACAGAAGACCCAACAATTCAGGAAAAGTAAATTGGGAGATCCTGATTTGCCAACACACTCAGAAGGTCTCCAAATTTTATCAATCTCTGCCTGATTCTAGAACTTCCACTGGTAAATTTTGACTGATGATGCTTTCTGCAATTACACATTTCTAAACACTATTACCAATGCAATTTTGGTTTCTATTTGAGCAGAATGCAATCTTTCAGCTTAAAATGCCCAGATTAGTTTTATATTTTCCCAGTATTTAGCCCGGATTCCAGAATGCAAAGAGTTAACAAGCATCTCTCCCAGCAATAATGCTAATAATGCATTTTAAGACGTCTCTGGCATTAGAGATTCAGTATTAGAGGTTGTCCTCACTAGCTTTGGGAGAGCCTTGGTATTCAACGCCACCTTCTGCTATTCCCTCTTCTTCCAAATGGGCTGCTTCTGCAAAAGGAACAATGGAAAAGACTCAAAAAGGATCCTAAACTGGATCTTCATTACTTAATAGAGGGCAACCTTCAAGCTCTTGTCTTAAGAGAAAAAGATGTTGGTTAGTACTGGAGAAAGATAACAGCCAAGATGGCTTAAATAATTATGGTGAAGCATTAGAATGTACACAAACCAAAAGAGTGATTAGCCAGACGCATTACTTGACAGGAGGGAACTATTGATCTTTCCTGTGGGAGGATGAGCAGCACTATGGATCTATCAAAATATATGAACCTATATTCCATTTGCAGTCACTGTGAACAGAGCAAATACTGACAAGAAAACACATGAGCAAGTCACAGCCTCCTTTGAGAAAGCTTGTCTGGAAATGGTCACAGCATCAGTCTTTCTCTGATGAGACTTCAATTACATTATCTCCAGCATCTACTGCTCAATTAAGCCTGATTTCACTCTGCAAGTCACCTGAAAAACTTATTTTTAATCAGATTAAAGCACTGCATTCCCTTCCAACACTGAAAGCACTTCTTACCCTCTCTGAAATTCTCTTCCTATTCCACTCTGTTCACTGTCATAGCCATCTCTTCTTCTGTATCACTTACATACAGGACTTCAATTATATGGGACACAACGTCTCTGAAAGACTTGCTGAAAGATCTCTCAGGCTTTGAGTGACTGGGGACCACAAACATTTACTTGAACTTCAGGACGGCAAAGAGGAGGTCCGTCTATTAACAGCTAGAAATTGAGAGCATTAATGTGCCCCTAGTATCTTTTTAAACTTTCTTTTTGCTTTTCTGGTACCAATCAAGCAGACAGAGAAATACACATAAGAAAACACTCCTCCTTTACATGAAACAGCTGAGGGAATTCACACTGAATCTTAGGAAACAGTTGGAAAAGTCCTTGCAACTATTTTTCCAGTTCAAACTGTGGAGCAACACTGGCATCAGCTACCTTTGGTAAAATAGCAGAACTAGGTAACCATTCACTTTTGACCTTAATGCCTTACAACATCCAGCATCTTTCAGATACCCTCTTACCCTCCTCCTCTTCCTCTCATTTGATCCAGTCCCCTATTCCATGTCCTCCACGCCTACCTCCACATTATCTATGCATTTGTCCTAACAGTGCCTGCCACTGGACTTTTCAAAACAATCAGTTTTTTTCTATTGATCTCTTTTGTCCTTTCAACACAACTTTTCCCTCCAGCATGCCAGAGACAATCTTCCAGAAGCAGAGTATGGGGCAACAGTCCACCAGAAATTAATTTCTAAGGTTTCCAGGGCAAGCACTCTTCTCCTGGCTTGAACAGTACTGAATTCACCAACCATTTTTTAAATACCATGGCCCTTTTGATAAAGGATCATAAAAAACCCTAAATGAAATATCAGCTGTCCATGCTTCATGGAAAGCATAAGGAGCTTTGACTGACAGTGTAAAGCAGACGAGCCAGGCTCTTTTTCGTGGTGCTCAGTGCCAGAAGAAGAATGGGCACAGACTTGAACACAAGAGGCTCTATCTGAACACCAGGAAACACTTTTTCCCTGTGAGGGTGACTGAGTCCTGGGAGACCTGCTCTGGGTGGCCCTGCTGGAGCAGAGGGGTTGGAGAAGATGACCTCAAGATGTCCTTTCCTATCTCAACCATCCTGTGATTTCAGATATTACCTGCTAAGCCCCAAGTCCTAACCCATAGTACTCACTGCTAACCACCACTTCTTCTGAAACAGAGAGCTGCTCCACTGGGTTAGTCCACTGGGAATGATCTTGCTTATCTTCTGGTGGGTTTGCAGGCAGTTTTGGAGATACAGAAGGCATACTGTCACCATCCTCACGATCAAGGATTAAGTCCTGAGAATATCCTTGGGTCCTTCTCTTGCCTGTATCCACACTTGTCAGCATGGTTGTTTGAATCCCAGATGACATTTCTGAGTCCACAAGATACCTCTGTGCTATTTAGAAAGTTTTAAAACAAGTTTTATGTAAAAAAGTGTTTAAGGTCACAGGGAGACACATTTATTACCAGGACTTTATATATATAATATATATAATATGTATATATATTATATATATAATGACTACATAATGAAGTCATTATATAATGACTTCAATAATATAAAATTGAAGTCATTCAACCAAATTTTATTCATCCTCCACAGATCAAACATTGAAACAATATCACCACACTTCAGTGTCCCGAACTTTCTCCACTAAAGCATCTCCCCAGTACCCACAGTTACAAACATGATACCAAATGATTCCTGGTATAAATCGTCAAACTGGGTAAAGCACATACTTAAGCACATAGAGTCAAAGCAACTACAGATACAGATAGAGCCTCATTCTAATCTTGCTTCCCAAACTATACTGGATTTCTGTGAGCGTGCTAGTACCCTTTAAATCATAAAATACAGACCCACATTTCAGAAACTGCTTCTACAAGCCACCTTATAGAAGGCCCTCCCTCCCAAAACAGAAGGAAGAACGTGAAAGAAACCTTTTCTCCTCAGCATGTCCTGTTCCACTCTGTCTTCAAAAGCTTTTATGTCAACAGGTTTGTGATTCTTTGGCCTCCGGAGCAGGCCTCTCCTTTCAACAGTGTCTGGCTGCACCAAGGATCCAAGAGACATGCTAAGAGATCTGTCAAAAGAAAAGGAAAAAATAATTTTCAAAATTACATACTCCCTTTTACTCTGAGATACGTACATGGCACTACTAACAGTGAGACTTTTCACAAATCCCTTAGCTAGGAGAAATTTCCCCCCAAAACCTTGAAGATTACACACCAGCTAACTTCAAACAAACGGTTTAATTCCATGGTATCAAGTAACATCAGGATGTGTATCAGAGAGACCAGAAAACAGACTGTTTTACAGCCTCCTGCCTCAAGAGGGCTGCAACAACACATCTGACAAAAAGTTGAGGAATTTTAGAAGTTTTAAATAACAAAAAGGAAAAAAAGGGGAAAATAAACGTTTGAGAATAAAGCTGTCCTCTAGATGACAGCGAGCTGGTAGGAGGACTTCAGACCAAGTCTAGGAAGTTGCTTAGTATCAGTATTCACACCTAAGTACAGCTACCGACACACTGTAACTTTTTAAGACAGGAGCTAAGACAGCAACCTGCAAAGCATGGCAAGAGAAGTACCTCACTGTAAATGTTTTGCATCCTGAAGAAACTGGTCATGCTCAGCTGCCTTCCTTTCCTCTTTCTAGGCAGCCCAATGAAAAAGGGTTTCAGAGGATTCACAGACACATGTTGAAAGACAGGAAAGGCGGTGGTGCACTGCCATGACACAACTGACATGGAATAAGGGGTAGATACTGGCCTGGTTTCAGCTTGGATAGAGTTAAGTTTCTTCCAAGTAGCTGGTGCAGTGCTGCATTTCAGCTTTAGTACGAGAACAACGCTGACCACACCGAGGGTTTAGTTGTTGCTCAGTAGCATTTACCCCAATCAAGGACTTTTCAGTCTCTCATGCTCTGCCAGTGAGGAGGGGCACAGGAAACCAGAAGGGACACCTGACCCAAACTACCCAAAGGGGTATTCCATACCACAGAGCATCATACTCGGGAGAGAAACTGGGGCGAGTTGGCCGGGAGGCACTGTTTGCTGCTGGGGATTGGACAGCGGGTGGTGAGCAACTGTGCTGTGCATCACTTGAGGTTTGGGGGAGGGAGGGTTCATACCTTCCTCTCTCTTTCCCATTATTATTATTGTATTATTATATTTTACTTTTATTTCAATTATTCAACTGTTCTTATCTCAACCCATGGGTTTTTAGAATGCAGCCCTGTGCAATCACCTTGTGTAGGGCCACAGGCAAGGGCTGCAGTGAGAAAGGTGAATTAATTTGTTAATCATGGCTAGGATCATTAGCAAAGTACATGGGCAACACAGCAAAAGTAGCTCTGACTTGCTAAGAAGCTTTTAAAGCCCAGGGAAGTTGGACTAAAGATTGCATAGATGCAACTTACGTGATGAGACAATTAACAGGCAGAGATAATTAAATATTCTAAGGTATACTATGTACAGATTTATTTTTGGAAACATAAGAAGGAAAGGAAAGAAGTAGTGATCCTACTAAGTAAAAAGAGGAGCAATAGCAGCAGTAAGAGCTAGCCCAACCTGAGCATACTGGGCAGAACCAGTTTCTGAAAATCACAAGGTGTGCAGTGTGACACATTCACATGCCATCACTGTGGGGGGGAGGGGGATATGATTATGTTATTACTGACACAGGTCTTCATCATGTCTATACTGCTCTTCCCAACTACAGAGATGACAAATCAAGGCAGCTATAGTTAGGACAGCTAGGAGTAAAGACATTTTAGCTTAAACTCACCCAGCCATAGTGCTGTCCAGCGTTGATGGAGCTAGAAAACATTGGTGATGTGTTAGTTGAGAAAGCACAGCAGGTGAGAAGTTACCCTCTACACCACAGGCTACAGGAGCAACCCAATGGTCCTCTTTCTGTGTGCTACAATTCTCAGAAGTTTCATTTTAGAGAGAACAGAATTGAATGACGAGTTCACTTTACAAATTCCTGTCTGCATTTCAGAAGTGTGTATGAGAATTCTAATAAGCAGCTTCTGAAAGGGTCATAAAACAGTTATTTCAAAGAAAATGGAATATGGCACATGCCCTCACCCTCAGTATTATGAATCTTACTACATTAATAGCAAGATGCCAGGCTATGGCCTCAGTCACAGCCACCCTGCAGCAACAAAAAGCAAACATTAAAGCACCTGGAAGCATGAAAAGTAGATTGTGGGTGAAACTGCAACACAAACTTGTTCAACTCATGAATTCCCAAAAATCTGCAAAAAGCAGATCTGGAGAACAGTGACAAAATCACACTCATACTAGAAAACACTGCAGCATGCAGTGGTCTGCTTTTACAGAGCTGCCCACATTTCACCAGAACATGTTCAGACTGGGTACCAGGCTAAAGACAGACAAGTTGATTTTTTGACTACAGGTGAGTCAATGTGGGATTCAGCTCCAGATTAAAATATTCAAACACAGGTGTCTATGTTCCCATTACAGCCAAGCACCATTAATCAAATGTAGGTGTCTACTTTAAGGTAAGCTGAATCACCCTCCATACTGAACGTATCAGACCTTCTCTAAACTTCAGGAGGACTGCAGTTACCTCATGTACACACAGGTACAGAGCATCTGTAATTTGGCCCTGAGGTCTCTAATTTAGAGTTGAATCCCACCCCTGAATTCTACTCCAGTTGCTACTGCCATTAGGACATGTAAACTAAGGGGGGCGTGTTTTAACTGCCTCTGTTAAACTGCAACTAACATTAAAAATAGTATTTACCAAATTTTGCATATTTATATTCACATGGAAGACTCAGTCCAATATAAAACATTATTTCTTTTATGAGACTATAAGACATTTTTTTCCCCAAACAAGAACTTTATAATTTATTTGATGTAACTGTAGTGAAGTCTGCAGCTTGCTGTGTTTTCAAGTTTATGGAATTGAGGGGAAGACAGGGATTGCTTTCTCTGGAGATACTTCAAAACTCAAAGGCCACCCAGCTGAAAAAAGAGTCAAGAAGTTACAGTCAAGGCAGAGCTTGTAACTTTGCTCAAGTAGGCTTATTTTCAATTTGATGGGTGGGGTTCTCCCTTCACTGCTATGCCATTTGCACAAGATGCTGCAATCTTGCTTCCAAACACACAACTGCTCAGCTGAGAAGCTACTTAAGAACTAAACTGTAGCAGATGAAAATCCACTGACAGCTAATGCAGTGCTGCTGAGCAAGGTAATTTTTCGTTGTGGCCTTACCTTGGTTCTGGAGAAGTTGTTTGTTTACTGCTCTCTCAAATTCAGAAATGCTGAGTTTATTTCTCTCCTTACTCATACGGAATGCGAAGACAGCTCTCTCCTCAGGAACAAACTCTGGCAGCTGCATTTCCTCCCTGCCAACACAAACCAAGCCTTTAACAGACGATGACATCATCACTTAGCTACCCTAGAAAGGCCCCTGTAATGCCACTGAAAAGCAAATTAAAATGATTTGACCTTGCTGCAGCAGAATGAAGGAATTAAGCGATGATCAGCTCAGCAAATGCAGGAACATGTCATTCCCTCCTACTAAGTCAAAATAAATTTCACAAAGAGAATCAAAACTTGAGTGTCTATTCAAAACAGCAAGGTTCAGAAAAGTCAGACTAGAGTAAAAGCTTGGACTTTCAACAAGCTCCATAGCATTCTCCTCCTAACAGCCACAGGAGCAAATAGGCTTGGCAATCATTACAGTGTTAAGTCACAGAATCCCAGACTGGTTTGGGTTGGAAGAGACCTTAAAGCTCACCCATCGCCACCCCCTGGTCAGGGGCAGGGCCACCTTCCACTAGACCAGGTTGCTCCAAGCCCTGTCCAACCTGGCCTGGAACACTGCCAGGGATGGGGCAGCCACAGCTTCTCTGGGCAACCTGTGCCAGCACCTCACCGCCTTCAAAGGGAAGGGCTTCTTCCCAAGATCTCATCTCAGTCTCCCCTGTTTAAGTTTCAACCCATCACCCCTTGTTCTATCACTACAGTCACTGATGAAGAGTCCCTCTCCTGCATCCATAGAGGGATGAAATGAAAAAGCCATCATCATGAAACAGCAGTAGGTACAACAAAGCACGCTGGTACATGGAATGGACATGTCATATCCCAGCCAGGCACTGGGTCAGCATCAGGAAGTAAGTTTCTGTGTCATATTCCCCCTTCAGAGATTAGTTCCAAGAGTCCCCTCTCATGAAGGTCATATTCAGGCAGTGAGCTGCTGCCAGCACAGCACCTCGTGTCCTGAAGAACAAGAGCAGAGCATCCCTCCTGCAGCCAAGAGCCCACTCTCACCCGCACTCAGTACTGGGTGTTCTGTACCCTCTGCTGCAACACACGCGGCTTCAACACAGCAAGAATGGTAAGACCACCACCTTCACAAGTCTGTTCCCCTTACAAATCACATTCTCTACCACTCAGAAGCATAGCTAAGTTTCATTTCTTACAATGTAAGCCTAAAGTGTTAGAATTAACTGGCTTGTAACGGGGAACAGATGTGAAGCACTGGGGGAAAGATTGCTCTTTTTTTTTTTTTTTTTCATATTTCTCCTGGAATGCACTATTACAGCCAAGGAAAGCAGTGCCTGTCGAAATGCAAGAAAGCGCACATCAACTAAGGGAAGGTTGTGAGGAAGGATTTAAAACAAAAAGGCTACATCTATTTACATTCAAAAAGTAGCTAATGTACCGAATATACAACCCTGCAAGGATCCAGCTGGCTTGTCTTTCCAATTGAGAAAAGCTGAGGAGAAGCACATTCAAAGAGGTTCAAAAACTACAACAAACAAAATCAAGAAGGAACTAAAATAATATTGCTCATTGCTTTTGGAATGTAAGAAAAAAAAAAACCAAAATACAAATAAACAAGCTGCCACACAGAAAACTCAAGTGTTTCTTCCTCTATTAAAAAATCAGATAGAAGTTCACATGGTATTTTGCACGACCTTATTTAAGGCTGCTTGTGGTCAATTTAAAGAGTTTAGCTATAACGACAAAAGGAAATCACTTTATTTAGAACAGTGTGTTTTGCCGTAAGCAAAAATGGGAATCAGTGTTGTGACAAAACTGATTAAAGCAAATTAAGACTTATCACCACTACTGGCTTTCTTCTATTTCATAATGAAGTGGAAGTCAACAAACCATACTTCAGCCTCTCCAATTCAGCCAGGCCTATTAACTTAAAATATTAATGGAAGCTAATGACTAAAAGCACCTGAGCTTCAGGCAAACCTCAACTCCGAACTACCCTACAGGAAGGAAGATACCCTGAGCAGCCCAAAACAAGGACAACCAAGAAGCAGCAACACTGTATAAAGCTACAGCAGCCTGTGCTCTGAATACAAGACGTGGCAGTCACTCGTTGTGCCCCAGCACCACCAGCACACAGCCGGGAGCCTCAAGGAGATCTTCTACTGACTTCTACTTAAGTATGTCACAACCAACTGAGGAAAATACGTTCCCGCCAGGAGATTTCTGACCTTCAGACTTGACAGGCTGAGAGAGCTGGGCTTGCTCAGCATGGAGAAGAGATGGCTCTGGGGGGACAGTAGAGCAGCTTCCAGTGCCTAAAGGGGCTAAAAGAGACCTGGAGAGGAGCTTTAGAAAAGCGCCTGTAGGGACAGGACAAAGGGGAATGGCTTTAACTTGACAGAGGGGAGACTGAGATGAGATTTTGTGAAGAAGTTCTTCCCTGTGCCCAGAGAAGCTGTGGCTGCCCTGTCCCTGGCAGTGTTCAAGACCAGTTTGGACAGGGCTTGGAGCAACCTGGTCTGAACTGGGTGAGCTTTAATGTCCCTTCCAACCCAAACCAGTTTGGGATTCTATGATTCTCCTGACCAGCACTTCCACTGCAAAAAGATACTAGAAATCTGTATCTAAAAAGGGGGACTAAGCACAAGCCCACAGTATTTGCTACTCAGACTCTCAGTTCCAGTGATTCCTATGTGACTTTCAAAGCTGGAGAGGTATTTATGAAAATTCCACTGGAGGGAACGCAATTCTGATCATTGAAACAGAAGCAGAGAAATACTGCTCCCCAATCCCATCATAGGAACTGCAGCTATAGTGTAAAAAACTCAAAGTAAAATTGTTAACAATTACTTACATGCTGGAAGGCCTCCCAGTTGAGAGTTCTGCTTGAGCTTCTTCTGCTGCCGCTTCTGGTTCTTCATGTTTTGATATCTCAGGTACCACAGGTGAAGCTGGTGGAACTGCCAACAAACCAAAACATTTTTTTTCCCCCACAATTCAATCCAGCAAGAATGCCAAAATGCAGCAGAGTGACAAACCTATACTATATTCTGTAAGTTACATGTGTTAATTGGTTAAAATAAAGAACTAGTGAAAACTACTTGGGTTCTACTCAGAAGGATGGCTTCTACAGTGACAAAACCAGTAGAGTCCTACATGCTGGAGATTGTGATAGGGTGTGTCTCTGTGATTTACTCATGGTCCTATAGGTAAAGACAGCACAAAGATTACGTGCTTGGTCTCAGGACAATTACAGTAAGTGAAGAGGATTTTCAAGAATATGACTTCACCAGTGCAACACCTGGTCTTTGTGACAGAGCTGCATTGCCTGACCTCACTGAGCTGCCACTGAAGTGACTCCTCCCCACCCCCCCCCCGGGGGATGGGGAGGAAAACCTGAAGAATGTAAAGCCCACGGGTTGACGTAAGAACAGTTTAATAACTGAAGTATAATATTAAACTACTAATAATAGTAAGGGAAGTAACAAGGGGAAAGAATCTACAACTAAAAGAGAAAGGGTAAAAAAAAACAATAAATGCAAGTGATGTCCCACCCCCCCCCCGGGGGATGGGGAGGAAAACCTGAAGAATGTAAAGCCCACGGGTTGACGTAAGAACAGTTTAATAACTGAAGTATAATATTAAACTACTAATAATAGTAAGGGAAGTAACAAGGGGAAAGAATCTACAACTAAAAGAGAAAGGGTAAAAAAAAACAATAAATGCAAGTGATGTCCAATACAATTGCTCACCAGCTGCCAACTGATACCCAGCCCAACCTGAGCAGCAATCTGGGCCTTCTGGGTGACTCCCCCAGTTTCTATACTGGGCATGATGTGCTGTAGTATGGAATACCCTTTCGGCCAGTTTGGGGCAGGTGTCCTGTCTTTGTTCTCTCCCGGCTTCCTGTGCCCCTCCTCACCGGCAGAGCATGAGACTGAAAAGTCCTTCACTGGGGTAAGTGCTGCTGAGCAACAACTAAACCATTGGTGTGTTACCAACATTGTTCTCTGACTAAAGCCCAAACACAGCACTGCACCAGCTACTGGGGAGGAGAAAGGTAACTGTTACAGCTGAACCCAGGATGCACACACATCAGCCATACAATGGTCGGGATTTCTGTTCTATGTAACAGGGTAAGAACAGGCTACAGACGAACATCTGTTCTTAACTCCACCCAAATATTCTCCTTATCCTCTCTGCTTTCCTGAAAATAAAGGATACTTACAGATATGGATGATTTTCTTGATCAAAGTCCGTGGTGTGTCCTCAATAAGATCAGGGAACATCAGCGGCCTCGGCCTCACTGAAGTAGTTCTGCCCAAATTCTTCTTTCCTGGATCAGATTTGGTCTAAGGAGAGACATCAGACAACCACAACTCAGAAGTCCTATTTTCATGACTAAAGATGAGCCTTAGCATCAAGAGCTTCATCATCCTTCCTCGATCAACAATCTAAGCTAGGTAACACAAGACATCTTCCAATTTCCTAAACAAGCTAGGACAATGGAACACATTTGCTTTTTTAACAGTACTGGCACTTGGTTTTGGACAGGAGAGAATTCACAGTGATGCACCACCCTCATGGTGGACCAAGTCCTTGAGAGATTTGAGGGCACGGCCCACGGCCCCTCACTAGAACGCCCCAAAAAAAGGGAACAAAACACAACCATAACGGAGGTGTGAGGCTCTCAGGGCTCTGTCTACTCGGCAAGCGCGGAATTCATGGTCTTCGGCCCGTTTTACACGTTTAAACGGACAAGGAGCACACTGTGTTCCCCGGACCGGCCCCGAGGACCTCGCTCCTCGCTCAGACCGAACGCGAAGG
>NW_009913147.1:0-5544 GCF_000696875.1 Nestor notabilis | reverse complement strand
TCCAACCCTAACTAGTCTATGATTCTATGAAGTAAATCTGTAACCTTTCCCTCTCTGCCCAGTGTTTTCTATATATGGTGTTTTGTTTAGATTCATTTAAATATTTCTCTATATTAACCAAAATAATTTTAATGATTTGTATACATGTAGAGAGACTTCATTAATGGCTAGGCTGGCGCAAGCTGATGGTTTCTATGTGTCTCTGCATTTGTACTACATACGGTATGAAACTACCCACGTGTTAAACTGCTGAACAATGTGACAAATTACATTTACCATGCACTGTGGCTACCTCACCTGTTTTGTAACTACTGAACTCTGTCCATCAAGATTTATTCTAACATTCCAACTCACTAAGAAGCTTCACACAGCATATAAAATACCTAAAAACCCTGACAGAGGATTACAACGATGTAGTGTTTCCCCCTGATTTATGTTGATGTGAGCTTCAGAAATGTCAAGGAATTGTACTTGTTAGCTAATCTGAAATATAACAGGATGTGTATCACAGAAGGATGAATTTCATCTTTTCAGTTCCTCAGTAGATTATAGAACCATTGAGTGGAGTTAGTGTTGCAACATGGGTATATTAAGATAGCTCGTGTCTCTACCATGTATTTAATCCTTATCTCTATTTTCTGGGTCTTTATTTGCATTGTGTTAATTAATAAGATGTTCTCTTCAATTTTGTTATTTTTTTGATAAAGTTCTCCTGCCCTTACCATCTATTGCCTTTTTATGTTCATTCTATGTTCATTCCTTTGTGTCTTGGCAACAATGAAGTAAAAATAGCAAGAATTAAAGAAATCTGTTCCTGGGGTTCAGAAGGAGGAAGAGGGTCATCCTTCAGTCTTTTACTTAATCTCCATGGAAGCATGTGGAAACAGAAATTACACTTTTTATTTGCTTGGGGGCTTTTTCACTATGAGTAGAGAGAAGACCAGTTTCTTAGGGCAGTGATCATTCCATTAGATTCTTTTGTTTGTAGATGTAGAAGAGGAGGATTTATGTATTGTTTGATTTTCATTTTGATATGTATGAGAGACACTGGTTGCTTTTTAAAGTGTCAGCTTACCTATCCAAACAAATAGCTCTACTGTGCTGAATTGCAGACTATCATATAAAATCTCCCTCTCTGTTATATACTTGATAGTCATGTGAGACAGATACTTCCTTCAAATGCTATGAAGGTAATGCTTCTGTTTCTTATCTGCTTAAATACATGGCACTGAGGAAATCTATCTGAAATTCTTCCCTTTGCAAGTTGTTGTAGGCCTGCAGTTTGACCTGTGGCTCATGCAGCACTGAAGAAGCTATTTCTTAGCTCCATTAACTGTATAGGAGTTTGTAGTGGTTTTGACTGGGATAGAGTTAATTTTTTTTCTAATATCTTGCATAGGGCTGTGTTCTGGATTTGAAAGCAAAGCAATATTGGTAACACAAAGATATTTTAGTTACTGCTGAGCAGTGCTTACACAGTCAGGGCCTTTTTTGGCTTCTCACACCACCCCTCTAGGAAGTAGGCTGAAGGTGGACAAGAAATTGGGAGGGGACACAGCTGGGACGGCTGATCCCAACTGATCAAAGATATGTTCCATACCATACAATGTCATGCTCAGCAATAAAAGCTGGGGGAAGAAGGACAAACAGAAGCATTTGTTTTCACAAGTAACCACTACACTTGATGAAACTACTTTCCTGGAGGTGGCTTAACTTCATTTTCAAATGAATGTTTTGAGTGAAAAATTCAACTCAGACAATCTGGAATCTCCTTGCAACTGAGAAGTTCAAGAAAGAATCAAAGAAAAATTTCAAAATTAGGAAATTCAGGATAGTTTCTCAGTTCCCATGTATGATGGTTGATTTCCAATCAGAGTAAAAATCGCGCTCATCTTTTCACACTGGAGGATGTCTTTGGGTTTATATGAAGGGAACAGGCACACAGAAGAGGCAGAAGCTGTGCTATGCTCTTTATGAGTACATAATCATATTTCAAATGTGCACTGTCATGTGTTTCACTGTGGCCTAGATTTCTGCTGTCATTTCCCCATTATTCTTTTATTATCTTGAAAGATTCCATCCCTGTACTAGTTACCTTTTCTGTTGTCTTCTACACACAGAAGTTAGGACTGGGGGAAAAAGTTATGCACACCTGAGTTAAATCTATGTGTAATAGGATTATAGCTATTGTACAAGTGGCTAATATATCATAACTTCTCAGAATGTTAGAAATAAAAACAGGAAAAAACCTATTCATTGATCCTAAAATATCATCCTTTTGCAGCTAAAAAAAAAATTTGTTTGCAATACGTCCTTAATTTTTTGTTACTACTATAGCTGTATAGCTGTTACTAAGTTTTAATCAGTTTGAAGATATTAAATACAGAATAGGGAATTTCAGTTGACAACATCTGTTTACCCAGACTGTAATAAACTTTGCTTCTCACTTAATGTATAACACTACAGAATATTTCGTTGAGATGTTAGGTGGTTAGAACCACAGTTTTGTAGCCAGAAGGATGGAAAGATGTTTCCATACAAAAACTGAACATAATTATGATACCATTTGTCTTACTAGAAGATGAGTATGCTTTTCTAATTTTAACCTCTTTTTTTTTTTTTTTTGGGTGTATCTGTTAAATATTGACTGATCTGTATTTTCCTGTTGGAATTATTAGTTAACTTAAAAAAGAATTCTTTTGTCAATTGAGATATTACAAAGTACTAATGATCAACATATTACTTAAAAGCCACAGGCAAAAGTCAGTTTCAAAGACAGTTTTTCTGAAGTGTTCGTAGTATCTCAGTATTTCTTCGGATTTCCTAATTATATACTAATTATGTTAATTAATGAAAGAACTAAGATTGATATAAAATATGCTAAATGTATATTCAAAATGAATGTAAAAGTAAATGATAATGGAAGCAGTAGTTCAACAAAAAGATTTATAAAAATCTGTGTGGGGCTTTAAAATGCTAGTTTCCTCTACAAAAGCCTCTTGCATAAATGAGAATCAGTGTCCTAATGTCTACTTTTTCAATCAGTAAGCATGATGAGTCTTGTAATTAAAATGTATTAAGAAGCTGAAAAATGCAGTGTCTAATAAACCCTATAGCAGTTCTACTCTCATTGGAAGTAACAGTCATTGTAATTCAAAAGTGACTACAGTATGTTCCCTTATCTGTGCAAGGGAAGAAAGGAGAAGGGAATAGATATTTGCTACTTAATAGGAAACTTGAAAGTTTTTCTGCTAATCTAGCTTTGTTAAAACTCTTAAAGACCTCAGGAAGTGTAATTTATTGTTGTGGTTTAAGCCCAGCCAGTAACTCAGAACCACACAGACCACTCACTCACTCCTCCTTTCTTCCCCCTACTCTTGGATGGATGGGGAGGAGAATCGAAAGAATGTAAAACCCACAGGTTGAGATAAGAACAGTCCAATAACTAAAGTATAAAAAAAACTTTTACTACTACCACTAATAATAATATTGATAAAGGAAATACTAGGGGAGAGAATATGAAAACTAGCAGGGGAAAGGGAAAAAAAAAAACAACAATAAACACAAGTGATACACAATACAGTTGCTCACCACCCACCAACCGATACCCAGCCCGACGCAAAGAGCGATCTGGGCCTTCCAGGTGACTCCCCCCAGTTTATACACTGGTCATGATGTGCTGTGTGGTGTGTAATACTAAAGCCAAAAACACAGCGCTGCACCAGCTACTAAGAAGTAGAAAAATATCTTACAGCTGAACCGAGAACATGTATGTTCAGGAGATACATTCTTCTAAGGTTCTACACACACAATGGCAATTTCTACCTGGAGCAAATTCTAGATTTTTTTTTTCCTAATTAAATAGTTTGCCATGTTCACCTGAAAGAGGCAGTGTTTAAGAAAGTGAAATAGTAAATTATACTTTGAATCTAATATCTGAGCAATTTATACTTCCTGAGTAACATGAACAGATTATCTCAATGCAAGGTATAAAATGGGGATTAATACTTAGAAGAGTGGAAATGCAGACATCAGAAATACATACTGTGTATTTAATTGGTCTCTATTATATAGGAAATCTGAGAAAAATGCTTGACAGACAAAATACTTTTTCAGAAAAACAAGGTTGTGTGATTTTCCATAGAAGTTTGGAAAATTTGTTGAGAGTTTTCTTTTTTAGCTAAACCTGCAGCTGGAGAGAGGAATATACTAAGTCTACACATTATGAAAATTCTAGAGTCTTATTTCTGAGACTGGGTCATCACTAATAAACATGTTGTGGTTATTAAGTTTATTAGTCATTAAGTTTAAAGTCTTACTACATTTGAAAAATAAACTGAAATGTGTATTTTGGGCAGAACCCGAATATGATAAATGTCAGTATCTGCAGCTCATGTAATCACTTTAGGCTTCTTTGTAGTGATAGAATTGTATATGTTTAAGACTGGATTTATATTGTCCAAAAGCAGGGATGAGACGAGGTGTCTAAAAATACCTACTTGCCTTCCATGACTATAGAGGACAGGCAATGAAGGTGTCTACCTTAAAGAAAAGGTAGTTAAAATATATACATAAAGTTTGGAGAGATTAATTTTCCCATGTGTGACTTGTTTGGGAGATGTTTGCTACTTTGGTGCATCTTCCTAATCTCAAGTAGATAGTTACTGTTCATTTTGCCAACAATCACAGAATGGCCTAAGTCCATTCCAGTCAGAGAACCAACCACTGAGGCAGAGTAGCTACAACCACCTTGCACATCACTCCTCTGAACTCTATGTCACATCCCTGCATCGCCAAACCATCTCTGCATCTCCAAACCATCTCTGCTGTATACTGTAAAGAATATCTCCAGTCTGTGAAAGAACATGGTTACCTGGGCACTGGTCTTGTGTTTCTCTACCATATAAATGTATATATTCTTACGGCAATCTGCATGAATGCTGATTTTCTATAGGACTGATTTGTTTAGGTTTTTTGTTTGGTTGGTTTGGTTTTTTTACAGTAAGCTAATTTTGCTGGAAGAAATGTAACTGGTACAGATTTGGAGGTAGCTAAGTCCAGAGATTACTTCAAAAAGTTGAAACGAATGACACTAAAGCAAATTATTTCCTCTACTCTTTACAATTATCAGATCTACCTCATCCAGCATTATACCTTCTAATACCTCCACAAACCCTAGTACAAGATCCCAAGACATGTAACACTTTTTTTTTTTTTTCATGCTTTAAAAGTGGCTTGCAACCCTTCAGGTTTGCATCACAGTGTTCACAATATTGCAGACACAGTGAAGAGTAAACAAAAAAACAAACAAAGAAGCAAACAAAAACATTAAAAGCAATAATTATGTCTCTGAGCCATAAACTCACCATATTGGCTCAAAGGCATTCAAAAGGCATGGTTCCACTCCAGTTTGCTCAAGACAAGCCTGGGAAAGAATAAACACGTACCATATTTTATCATTCAGACTCTTGTCTGCCTTAGAGTTATAGAATCATAGAATCATAGACTCATACAATGGTTAGAGTTGGAAAGGACCTTAAGATC
>NW_009913146.1:134163-162110 GCF_000696875.1 Nestor notabilis | reverse complement strand
TATTTTTATTTTTTTTAGCATTTAAAAGGTGGCAGTAGAGTCTGGAAAAAGGAGCAGCAGTCTTTTGTCTGCAGGCAGGAGATGTTGCTCTAAGGAACAGGACAATGCATTCACACCACACTTTTCAAAGTTGTTCCCCTGTTCTGTATTTCTGGGAGCCTTAAACATGGAGGCTTGAATATTTGAAAGTGGTGAGTACTGGCCATTGTAGTGGAAGCCAATGGGAGCTGGAGTATGTGCTGCATGCTCCTCTAAAAATTTAGATCAGGCACCCACAATTATGGATACTTGTAATCTTACTCTTTCTTGCCTTAGGTTAGCAGATGTACTAGGCAGCAATGATACCCAGAATTGCTATTAAGGTTCTGTAAATGGAAATTAGTCAGTGTTTGCACATGGCAAGGACCTGCACAGTGGAACAGCCTAGAATGTCCCAGCGGGAAATAATTTTGCTTTCGCAGCAGACTCTGAGCTATGCATTGAACAGTGAAAAGAAAATCAAGTATTGAACTCACAAACTGTGTCATCTATTATGTGCAGCAAGCGAGACTCGGATCCTGGGCAAAAATAATCTGTGACTGATGCACCTATGCAAGGTGGCAAATTAACGGAGTAAGAGACAGTTTTACTTAGAGCATTTTTCAGCTTCAAGTGCTGAGCTGTGCAACCTTGATAATGTTCTTTTCACATACTGTTTTGTATGTAATTATTACCTATTTCAGCCCAAATTTAAAAATAGAGCACTTCCTTATCAAATGCCTCTTTTAGGACACAGTTGCAGCTGACTCTAAAAAGTGCCAATAACCTGCAGCTCATGCTGAAGGCTACTGGCACTGTCACAGCAACATCGTCCAAAGTCTGACAATTTCAAAGCCTCTTTCAAAGTCCTAGCATGAACACTCCAAAAAAGGCAGCCAAAAATCCCTTGCCACTTTTAGAATATTAGACCTAATAAGATAAAATAACAGATAATGTGAGGAAGAAGCTAGTTTCTAAAACAAAGTTATCAAAGTAGGATAACACTCCAGGCAACCAACTCCCACACCTTTTATCATCATCATTAGTCATTTATATTGCAGCAGCATGTGGCAACCCCTGCTGATGTCTGGGCTAGAAACAAGACACAGATAGTGAGAACGACACCTAGACCAAGCAGCTTACAAAATTACAACAGTACAAAGTATGGGAAGGGGAGCAGGGAAGAACAGAAGCTTGAAGCGAGCTGCTGAAGGTCAATTTGCACAAACCTGGCACAGCTAGGAGAGCCAGGCAGATCCATGAGAGCAGCTGCCCCTCTAGCTTGTGCTTAGAGCAAGCACGGCATGGGGAGAAATAGCAGATCTACTGTGCAGGTCCCATGATCCTGGGGAAACAACCTGGTTGTGCATGGAGTAACATATTTGAGAAAACAGGAAAGTGAGGTGACACATCTCTTCAGGGCTCAGGGTAGAGCTCTGTGACACAGGAGAGGAGTGGAATATGGGAAAGGATCATGATTAACTCACCAAATGCTCTGGCAAAGCCATGAGGAAGTGAAGAAAGCAACATGGGAAGAGCTGGATTTCCTAGCCCTTGTGCACTGTCACACTGCTATACAAGTGCTTGCTGATGGGAGTTGTGGATATCACAGAATCACAGAATGGTTGAGGTTGGAAGGGACTTCTGGAGGTCACCTGGTCCAACCCTCTTGCTCAGTCAGGGTCACCTAGAGCCAGTTGCCCAAACCATGTCCAGACAGCTTTTCACTATCTCCAAGGAGGGAGACTTCACAACCTCCCTGTGCCACCTGCTCCAGTGCTCAGTCGCTCTCACAGTTATGTGCTTCCTGATGTTCAGTTTTCAATTTTTCAGCAAAGGATATCACCTTACCAATGAAGCAAAGCCATTTGGATTAAAATTTTGTCCTATAGCTTATTAGTAGTCTCTTTTAAAAGATACTAATGATGTAGCTATAGATCTGGAGAGATTATTTGCATATGTATTCCAATTCCATACAGTATGCACAATAACCCATGTTCTATCTCTATATTTCTCTATATAGTACAGTGGGTACTGTACTATATAAGGAACATAATTTGATCACTAATGTAATACAACATACACATCATGTTGCCTCAAGGACATGGTAAATTGTTTATATGATGCATCTTGACATACTCTAATGTAGTGCCAGTAATTTAAAACAATGCCCATATAAAATATGAATAAGACCAAGAACATAGTCACAAACCTGAAAATACTTCATTGCTTTCTTATATTAAGACTATTCACTAGCATACAGGTAATCCTTCTTCAGGATTTAGGAAAAGGAGTGTATATTTTGCTACATTTTTCTTCAGTGGACACCAAGCCAAATTCCATTCACAAAATCTTGAGTAAAGTTACTGTTAAAAGGAAAGCTAATCTGGATTTACGGCCTCAGAACGGAGAGCCAAATTTAACCCTGATATTTTTTTTACATACAAATAATTCTTAAAAAATATTGCTTGCAATAAAGAGGTTGATAATAATTAGAAAAATATTCATTGTATCTGGATTATGCAAAATTGATCATTGGAAAAGTCCCTGAGTCCTTATAACACACAGGGAGACCACCGAGTCCCACTAAACTGGTGTGATAAGTAAATGAATAGTAACATGCCTAGAAACTGTAGGTTGGTAATATTTCTTTCAATTTAACTTTCAAAAGAAAGTGTTTATCTGTAGTGAAGTGTTGCCCAAGGTATTCTGCATGTTCACACAGACCTGGTTTTTAGTCTAGCAGCTGTGACTCCATCCATGTAAGACTGCTAAGATACCTTGCTCACATTTGTAAAACATCCATTTAGGTCTCCTTGTATTTTTAAAGCCAAGTGGTCCTCTAGGGAGATTTCTATCTATTTTGTCCCCTTTCACACTGTAAGGCATCATCAAGGGGTGCTGGGGCAAGGTGACTGGGAGAAATGAGCATACCAGGGATAAAAAAAAAGCTTGTGGCCATGCAACATCTAAAACCCACAGAAGGTGCAGCCCTGCAGTAGATCAATGTTCTTCAGGCTCTGGTGAGAGAAAGGACTTTCCTCACAAAGGAAAATGGGGAAATGAACACTAACCATAGCAGAGAGATTCAGGTATTGCCAGTTCATGACACTTAAGAAAATTCTAATATCTAGGAAAAAATAATGAAGATCCTACATGAGTCATATATATGGGATTAAAAAAACAAACAACAAGAAGACAAGACACTTGGGCCAAACTTCTCCAAAGGCCTCTTCAGGGGGATTTTAAAAGACTGACCAAAATATTAGTTTAGGTTAACTTGAAAGTTCTGGATTTGCTTTACTATGCAGGGAAGCAACGGAAAGTGGCTTGATAGGCAAACTTAGTGCAGGTTTAATTCTGGACTGAGAAATCATAACTTCTAGCGAATATTCACAGACATTTGTAAACCTAATTGACTCATTCAGTGATAACACAGCAATTCGAGATATTATTATTTCAGAACTTATCAGTAACATAAATTAAACAGGCAGTTGTACTGATTAATGTTAGATGTGAAAGGAATAAGACTATTTTAATGAAAAATTGACTGTGCAAAGTGCTTTAAAATACAGTGTCACTCTACCACCCATCCAGAAAACCTGAAGCAGAGCAAGATGAAAAACTTTATCTAAATTCATGAAGCTGTGCAGTGAAGCTCCAGAGAACCTAAGTCTTTTACTCAGTTTCCACATCAGTACCCCATTCTTTGGACCACATTGTCTCTGGACCATCTGATTTAGACTGATGCAGCTTAGCTTCAGTTTATACTGGTTCAAGTCTTGCAGCATAAGCTTTTTAACAAGTGACTTTGCAGCACCAACAATTTAATTCAGCCTAACAGAAACACAGAAATAGAAACAGTAAAATGTCTTTTGACCATTGCTTTTGGCTACAATCAAAACCATGCAACAAAAAGAGCAGAGAGGAAATGTAGGACATACACTCGAAACGATGAAAAAAAATGTTTGGGCATGTAACACAGTACACTGAAGAAAATTGCTGAAAATATTATCCCCACAAGGCTGCAAGGGTCAGTGTCATCTTAGATTATGCAGGGTACAAGTGCCAGCCGTAGAAGAAGACCAACCCACAGGCCCTACACTCTCGGGCAGGAGGTCACTAAACACTAGCAATTGATCTATGGCTCTACAGTCTCCAAGAAAGGGCACAAAAAAACCCAAATAAAATGACAAAATGTACACAGCTCAGAAAAACATCTTTAAACTTAACCCCTCTCCATTTCCTCTTGATAGAGAAGCAACTTTCCAAAGATTTCCCTTTGTTTGAAGTAATTTTTCTCCAGATACTTCCCAGGTGGTTAACTGCATTCACACAAGCCTGTCTAACTTAAGAACTCAAGCTAAGTCCTGCTCTGCTTATCTTATCAGCCCTTAGTTTCTCCCAAGCACCACTGACACAAGTAACATATCCAACCCTTGTTCTCCTCACAGGCTT
Organism: Nestor notabilis; assembly: GCF_000696875.1. NCBI lineage: Eukaryota > Metazoa > Chordata > Aves > Psittaciformes > Psittacidae > Nestor > Nestor notabilis. Next base: position 157,634 of record NW_009913146.1, on the reverse strand, counting down.
GGGAATTTGTGTCACCCTGTAAACTACCTTTTCTATAATGAAGCTGGAAGACATGTCCAACAGGGGATATAATTTTGTCACCCAGCGACTTTTTCTGTTGAGTTTGGCATGGGTACTGTCTCAGTCAGACTACAGACCTGGCTCTGCATCTCCGGAAACCTTTCAAGTTGTAGTCTGACATTTGAACCATACTTTTAAATTCCTTAGATCTCCAGATGCTAAGCACACACCAATAATTCACACAGAAAGTCTGCACAGTGACTAGTGACTGAAATGCAGCCAGCTCTCAAATGAAAGTACAAACCAAAAAGCCACGTCAAATGGTCCAGAGAAGAGGAAGGGATGAAGGGTGTTTTTTTTTTTTTTCCTGAAGAGAAAGCATATGGCAAATTTATACTGTGAAAAGACTTACTACGTGAATCAAAAGATGTAACCTTTCTTTGCCAAAAACTGAAGAGCCTAAAAGCTCATAACTCTGTATTAGTAGAGCAATAATATTAGCTTTCCTGTATTTTAAAAACCCAAGACAAAAGTTTAATGCTCCTGACTTTGCTTTTTAAATAGAAAGTGAGAGTTACACTAGACAAACTCCAATTTAAAATTTCAGTGGGGCTGACAGCTGTGTTAAAGAAGAGAGCTTTTTCATGGTACAAGCTTGTGGATTGATTTTAATAATGGACATTTTCTTTCCATACATCCAATATTTATATTCTTTTGTTATTTGAAAACCTGTCTGAGAACACATAAATCTGCCTGCATCATAATTACTCTTGTCTACGTTTCATGCCTATAATTAGGCTAGGACCTACAGCAGCAGCCATAGGAAACCTGGACAATCTATTTTGCATGGTTTAGTAAGACTCTAGTTATTTTTCCAAAAACGATAATCTATATTATGGAGAAGAAATTAATTCTGTCAATTTTTCAGGAAGCTAAGGTTTGGCCAGGATGCATTTATTGGCTTATTTCTGAAAGAAAACATTCGGAGGACTCCTGAGTCTGTCTTCCCAAGCTCATGCCTCTCTTTATTTCAGTTGGTCCCAATTCCTTCTTCCTTTCTCTAGTTCTTTCTTCACTGGAGCTTGCTTGGAGGGTGCAAGACAAAGCAGGAGCTGCTCAGTGGCCAGGAGTGGTTGCCGGTAGCTTGTAGAGCAAAGCGTCACTGCTGCAGCTCACTGTCTTCAGAGGGGAAAGGAAGACAAATGTAGGCTGGTGGAGCCCTTCCAAGACAAAGCTTATGGTTGTACAACACAGCTACATTCAAACCCCCACAAATAATCCAAGAATCAGGCTTTTTATGGAAACCCACTGGCAGTGTTTTACTTTGAATACTGCTGCTTCCTGGACTACAAATGTCAAAAGCACATCTATAGTGATGTGCTGCTGCAGGCTAGCCTTGGGAAACCCTTCACAAAAATCTGCTGGTGAGGCTCGGTCACTTCCCTTCTCCTACAAAGTCATCTGTTCTGGTCACAGCTACAATCTCTGCACTCCCTCGGGGCTAGAGTAAGCATTACCAAGAAGAAAATGTGCATGACTTACACAGCACTCCACCACACACAGGTATTTGTAAATAATTAAGGACAGAACGGCTTTCTCGTAGACAACTGCATGTACACCATGCTCTACCAGCACGATGCCTGTGCCACTCTCCATAGCTTTCACAACCAGTTAGGAACAAACTCTTCCACACCGCACTTGCAATAACATTTTTGCTGTATGCTGTTGCATGTCACAGGAAGGATGGCTGAGTGGCCAAAGCACTGAGTGGGGACTGGGGAGTTATGGCCTCTGGGTCCCCATGGGCACCTCCAGGAGCACAAAGACACTCACTGCAGTTGGGAAGCTGGTCAGCATGAACAACCCTGGCTCTGAGAAACTGCATCTCCTCCTCCCTGCTCATGAGCACTCTCTCCCCAGGTATGTGCTGCCGGGAGGATGCTGTGAAGAGCTATCAAACACTTCATTAAAGCACAGGATTTCCACCCTGTCAAAGCACTATACAGGCTGCCTCTTCCTCACTGTTGCCAGGTGGTAATTGCTAACCAGGAAAGCAGGGTTTGCAAAAAGTAACTGCTCTTTATAGATGGCACATTGCCCTCTTCCAAGAGCCATAATCCCTCTGTTAGCACAAGTCTCTGTTACCTTCCTCCTGTTTTCTCATTCCTGACTTTTTGTAAATGCTAATTTTGTATTTTTTCTGTGTCTTTTTGCTGTCAAAACTGTAAACGTTCGGATATTATAGGCATCTCATCAAATGAAAATTTACAGATGTTTGGTTTTCATTTTTTTTTTATAATTTTACACATTTTTTTTTTAACAGCACAGTAAACAAGGTATTGAAAACCTCCCAAACGTGGCTTATAAACTCCTCCTTTCCAACTTGCAGTCATTCATAACTTGCATCAACTATATCTCTGCTGCAGACAGGCCTGCTGCACACATAACTGTGCTCAAGGTAGATCCAACATAGCCAGGTAGAAGCAGAAGTCTCCTGGAAAATATGAGGGCCTGCACCCCTAAGAGGAACAGCTACTTGAAACCACAGCCACAATCCTGCTCTATCCATCAGATTACCCCAAAGCCCACACCTCACCATCTTTCCTCTGCCTGTTTAATCTGGCTAGATCTTTGCCAGCTGGGTACGTTCACACAGGTTGTTTAGTACAAGTGTAAATAAACACCCTAAATGGAGATATGCAGTCATTTTATGAGGAGGAAGAAGAAATCAGACCTTTCATTGTCAATAATTTTCATGGAGTTTTGTGGCTGACAGAGATATGCCCTGTACATTTGCTGAAGCCCTACATATGTGACAGATACATCTCTGAAGCAGAAGAATGTAAAGAAATTTTCAGCTAAAGAAATAAAATGCAAAGCCACTTTATATTTTTATATTTTCTACCACAGCAACTTGTACTGGAGGTGATGATGAAACCAGCTGGTGGTGTGATCCAGCCATGGAAAAAATCAGGGCCACAATTCTTGCTGAGTCCGCCAGGCGCTGGATTAGGCTTTGAAAGCAAAAGTTGTCCAGAAAAGCAATAGTGACAGAAACAAAAAATACTTTTTAATACTTTTTAATACTTTTGTCACTCAAATTGCTAGCATATGTACTGACCCCATATGCCTGTGTTAGACACTGAAAATGACCCACATAGTAAGTTATCACCTCCAGTAGCCTCAAAGAAGAGGTCTGTGTGACAACAAAGATTCACAGAAAGTCCCTATTCTCATTTAGTAACATCCTGTGTGCCTCATGCTGCAGCATTGTTTTCTAGCTTAGGTATTTAAGTATAGATACACCCACAAAGACACGAAGATCAGTGCCAAATGATCATCACTGCAAAAAGCATTAAAGATAATGAACGTATTAACCATTCATGCCAAAAATCAGCATAAAAATCCACATGTAATGCTGGTAACTGGGACCAGGTATGTGGTAAAGCAGCCAGTTAAACTGGTTACCTTTTGGGCACTTTTGTTGTTCTGTGTGCTTCCAGAGATAGTTACAGAAGTTGCATTCACTTAGAATTTAATTTTCTAGAAGCGACTGCTTCTCTTACTGTTTGTACAGTATCTACCACTGTCAGGCCCTGATCTCAATAACTGATAATAGCACAGATAATAATATCTGTGATAAGTACAGGGCAAAAGGCTCCCTTTTTTTTTCAAGCACACCCTTCTCTTGGGTAGGGTTCTTGGAGGGCCTCATGCTGAGCCTCACAGCCGTTCTGAGCACCTGCAGCTACTGCAGTGCAGCAGGGCCAAATCCTGCCAATGGCTCACAGAAGCAGCTTCTGCTGCTGCCTCCTGCCCACAGCCAAGCAGAGCACCATGCTCCGCTCAACCTCACTGCTTTGCATGTGTCCTTCAGGACCTGAATTGCACATGTGCTATAATAGATCCAAGAGGTTTCCTTTGAGCTCATGGTGCTGCACAACCATAAACCAATACAGTTATTGTTTTCTAGGCTATGGGGAAAAGCTGCAGCCTTACATATTCGTGTTGTATCACCCAATCAGTAAGCTACAAGAAGTGTGGCCAAATCCTGAGAGGGTTAAGCCAGTCAAACTACATCAGTGAACACTGTCTGAAAGCATAGACATTGGCATATATCTTAAATCGTCAGGAGGAGCAGCCAGTGAGCAATGCAGTACTTGACCTGTCAGCATGATACAGATCATTTACATAGATTTGCACAAACATTAACAGATAAATCCTCACCTTGGGACACACAAGCAAGGTTCAGTAGCCCTGACAAACATATTTGGAAGCTGACTCACACAGTGGTTGTAACCTGATTTCCAGGAGAACCAAGCAGCTTTTGCCCAGCTAAGAGGTTGGGACTTCATACCTCCAGTCAGAAGAAAAAGCAGTATGAAGCAGATAGCAGCTTTGGCCCAGCCATTTGTGTCTGTGGGGAGCTGGGGCTATGGGGTCTTTCTTAAGTGCTGATTTCTTGGCTCATCTTCAATTCACACCCGCTGTGATAATCCCAAGAAGGATGGCAGCTTTTATCCTGGCACAGAGGACACAGGCACATTCATGTGCAAACTACTGCATTTCACATCCAAAGCGTAAAGCAAACCAAGCAGCTGACGTGGAGGAGTCCTACCTGGTTGCAATTTCCTTATCCAAACAGCTATCCAAAGCATCTCAGCTCATTTCTGTAGGATTTGCTTCTAAAAGCAGTAGCAGTCATCATATACTAAACATGGATGAAAGTTGAGTCCTGTACACAAGGCTTGGGTTTTGCACTGAGAAGCAAGGAGGATCTGTGATGGATACAGGTCACAAGATCATACTGACAGAGCTCATAGACCAAGTGAGAAAGTGGGACATGGTCATGGCCCATGAGGCTATGCTGGCTGTTTCATTCAATTATCTGGAAGATATCATTTGTGCACATGTCATTTATGCAGTAGAGGAATCTGTTCTTAGCGGTGTGACTGGGGCTGAAGGGTCCATAAGCCACAGAGGATTGGGAGATGAGGTCCCTGGAGTGGCAGAACAGGGAGCGTTCCCACAGCTGTGCGTTTTACAGGAGGTGCATGCACAAAAAAGGTGAGAGGCTCAGTTCATACACCCATGCAGTGGATGGATGTACCCAGATACACTGTCACAGGGGTTAATGATGTCCATGTGGACTAGGACAGACACATAAAAGTGTTAGGGGAGGATGTGTCTGTGTAGGAATCTGCTAGAGATGTGTGGGCAAGGAGGACATGCCACCTGATTCTTAAGATATATAGTAATTCACGTGTTGTAACTTGTTAAAGATGTTTGGGATTTACCCCTAAAGAACTGATGTCAGGAAGGTCTCCTCAGTTTTATGAAGGAAATTGCTTATTGATCCTGTCTGTTTGCATCATAATCACACTGTACTGCTCCCGTGCTTAAGCTTCAGGGATCCAAAAAGATTGTTTCTCTCTTCATGCACAACTTGACTTCTGCAGAGCGATGTTGCACCTCCATGTGAGGATCCAGAGAAGGGCTGTGGGTAGGAACAGGTTGTGAGGTAGGGAGCACTAGTGTTTCTGATGTTAAAATCCCTGCGATGCCCATTTGGTGTGCCTTCTTCGTGTACTCAATAAACCTACTGAAAGCTAGACTAGAGATCACAGATTAATTTAGGGTCATACAAAGCAAAACTGTTGGAGGATTCTCTGTGTACCATTAGGCATGATCTACTTAATGGGTTTTTTTTGTTGGTTTGTTCTTTTGTTTTCTCCCCTTCCCAAAGGAATATAAGGCTTTAGTGATGCTTTTGATCTACCTCCTCTTGTGAAACATTGCAGATGTGACTTGTGGTCTTTTACTAGCTTACTAAAATTCAGTGAGGAAGACTGGAATATTTTGTGGTGAGCATGAATGGATGGAGCAGACAAGTCTGTGGGCCCTTCTGCACTAAACATTCATTGCATGGTTTTCAGGGTGGGGACACAACTAGACCCAAAGATACCAGTGATCACTTACAATTCCATTAAAAAGCACACAAACATATGCAGAATTTGAGGGATAGCAATTAGGAACAGAAGTATCAGAGCAACCCTTCCTCAGTCTGACATGACACATTGCAACAGTCTGACCATTACATGAAGTAATGTCAAAGATGCTGTTCCCTTTATTCTGAGTGCAGCGTTTTGAGAATGCATTCAGCTGTGCCAAACTCCATAGCATTTTAATGCAACATAGAGTATTTGCTATGGAACAAAATCACAGGAACCCAAACCAAATGGCTATCATGTCAGTGAAATGGATGAGTCTTCCTGAGAGAATCTGTGGTTTCTAGTTTTGATTAATAGAGATAGAGAACAAATACTAGGTTCAGAAGTACAGGAACAATACTGTCCTGAGGAGCATTGTGGTCATCCATTAAGAGCTGGTTTCAAGAATGCTTTAAAAACCCTTCCAAAATCCTACCTTCTCCTGCTAAATATTTTGTATGATTTCTGTATTTAGGGAAAGGTTACATTTACTGTGAATAGATGAATAAAAACCTTTCAACCACTTTTTGGTTTAGGCACAAAGTAAAAAATTCCAGCAACACACAGGTCATAGGTCTTCATAAGCAGTTTTGCCAACTGCTTTCTCATCCAAAAAGCTCAATGGTCTTGTTTTCAAGCATCAGACTTGGCTTCCTTAAAGGGAAGTTTCTGGTACTCTTAACATAGTTCAGCAACATCTCACTTTAAAGACAACATTGCTAGGGTCTGGGATGTGTCAAAGTCAAGTCTTACTTTTTTCCATGGAACATATCACAGTTGCACATGGAGGAGAAAGTGATGGTTATCAGTATCTAAAGACATATGCATAAAATGACAAGTCCCAAATTTTCAGAAGTCAAGCATATGCACCGCATTAATATCCTCATTAAAACAGTAACAGACCATTAAGGCTATGAATGTGGTGTCTGTGAATTTATGTTCACAGACACCACATTGTTTTCTACTCACACCACTCCTTTCTCTCTAGCTTGGCTGAAAACTGGGACAGGCATTCCTCCTCTGTTTTTTCATAAAGAGATGTACCAGACATCTTTTACCTTTTTTTTCATCAAAGTGTACTGATTTCTTTGGCTCATCAACCCCTCTCCAGGCTTTTTGTGTTGGAGGTTCTTACCATGTATGAGATTCTTTATGTTCATGGGCTTCAGTGGTTCCCCAGTGTTTCTTAGCCAACTAAAAACCTCCTTACCTGTCAAAGTTCAAGAATTAACCTACTACAATCACACTATAATAATACTCCAATAATATTTATCTTCCTATAAATTAGATTTACTTTCCTGACCTATCGTATTGTAGAAAATATACAAATATTATAAACCCTGATTTAAAAAAGAACTAGGGGCCATATGATATGTTAAGTTCTTCAACACCAGCATGTGTTTGAACTTAAACACCTTTATGTGTTCTAATATCCAAGTTTCCATGGAAAAATTGCCATCTTAACTGGAAAAGCCTTTCAGAACCTCTTTTATGATTTTTACAGATAACATCAGGTCTAGTTTAGGATGGAGGGCTGATGTAGGCTGGGGAAGACCCCGTGCACCATCACTGCAGATGAAAATAGCATGCAGGAGATCCTCCTGGCTGTCCTGAGCTCTGTGCTTTGGAGAACAGTACTTTGAAACTAACTATGTAATCGATTAATATAATGGAGTATGTACTGACTAAAGCACTACTTTCTAACCCTTTTACATTGTAAGCCAGTAAAAAGTTCATGTCAGGAAAAATAAGAGTGCATTTGATTCAGTATGGTGCATTTTAAATTCTCTTAGTATTTCTCAGGAATAAGGCACAAGTGAGATGAGGATTCCAGTGGAAGTACTGCTTTCATCAAGACTTTTATACTCTTCTACACTGTCATCAGGTAATCAGGCAAGTCCCTTCCAGATATGTGTCACACCTGGAGCTGTAGAACTAGACCAGATACCCTTCAAGCTTCTGGGATATTCTGCTGCAGAACCCAGCCCAAAACTCTAGCATATTTGCAAAAAGCTTTTTCCCCTTCTCAACGTGTACAAAATTTCCCTGTATTTGTATAAATATTCTCCCCCCCCCCCCCCAACTTCAGACGTAATTTTAGCAGCTAAGTACTTTTTGTACAACACGTCTTTTCCTTTTTCATAGGGAGGATCAAAAGCTAAAAGACTACCTTGGACAGAGGAGGCACATTTTGGATAATAAGAATCACTGTTAGGTACCATATTCTCTGTGTCATCTTTTTGCCCACAACTGCTGGATTCATAATGACTTCTAGATAGCAAACCATCAGTCTTTTTGTTTCACTGGATTTTTTTCTGTGTTGCAATTAGATTTTTTTACCAAAAGCCCTCAGAACCATTACATAGCCCCACAGCTATGCCTAAACCCTGACAGCATAAACAGATACACTTGTATGTCCCCCAGAACCTCTATGGCATGTTTAGAATATTTCTATTTAGCAATTTTGTGTTTCATCTGGAGTATACTTCCCCTGTGTAGTAAAGTAATTGCAGAATTAATGGTTACATTCAAACAAAATGGCTCAGGAAAGAAAAAAAAAAGAATTTTTAGGACAACTGCATCAGGAATTTCATTTTACACATGATATTTTAAGTAGTATTAACTTAAAAGTCCAAATGCAAGTCATTAAGGGGAAAAAAAAAAAAAAGAAAAGAAAAAAAAACCCAGAACAAAATGAAAAGCAACCTTGCAGGGACAATGATGAACTAAAAATAAGGACATTTGGGTTCAATTCCGAACTCTTCCCTTGCCAGTATAGCTTTGGGCAGTTTCTTTGTTCCTCAGGTCCTAACCTATTTAATAAGGATATTAATACTCAATTAATTCTACTTCTTGCCCGCATGCCTTTTGAAGGGCTCTTCAAGGTTTTTGTAGTAGGAAGTACTTCTGGTATCTGTAAAGCACTCAGCAGAATAGAGGCCTGCTTTTGCTGAACGCAAAGAAGAATTAAAGGAGGGAATCACAATCAGAGCTGATGTCTACCATAGACGTAGTAAGAACTGCTGTTCAGTACCAGTAATACGAGGCTATACAATATGTTTTGCTAAAGATGGCCCTTCAGAGAGCTTCTAATTAAAGACTGACCTATGAAAGCCTATAAATACTGGGGCAGCTAGAAAAGGTCTAATTAAAATATATACAACAAAATATTTCCCTGTCACAAAAAGAATCCAATAAAATTAGTGTTGCATATTTTCACTGAGAAAACCAGATACACAGATATCAGTACAATTTCTTGTGACAAGTGAAAAATTAAAAATGTTAACATGAAATGGCGTATCATTTTGAAATCAATATTTCCATACATATGGATTTGTAGAGCTTTTCATTTTCTAAAAACATTATGCTTTTTCAATTCTTTCATCCTGATTTAATAAAAGCACAGATGCCGATATACTGAAATTATTTGTCAGATAAATATTCTTTCTGTGTCTATTTATGTTTAAACAACAAAAGCTGAAGACTCATTTGGTTTGTGTTGGGATTTTGCAGGCCTTTCAAAATTTTTGCTGGACCTTGAATCATAGCTCGAGGCATTCCAAGTACAGGAACTGCTTATGTGTTGTATTGTTAAAGTACATTTTTCTTTACTAGAAATAGTTGATGCAAATATGGAATGTATTTCCACTGTTCAGTATCAGTTCCCTGATAATGCAGATGGTTCAAGCTCTAACTCACATAGTTTATCTAAAGAAACAGTTCAATGGACTGAAATGAAATACATGTGTTTTCAGCATCAGACCTTCACTGAATAGCATCTTAAAAGGAAAGGAAATTACTAATTTTACTTGCTTTAGACTTGACAGAGCAAGCCAAATACAGCTGTTGTGCAAATGTTTAAATGATTAAAAATGTCACTAAAGAAAAAATTCTAATTCACACTAAATCGACAGAAATATCTGTTACAGACAAAGAACATCGTGTATCATGCAAAACTTTCTCTCTCAACATCACACACTCTTTAGAAAATAATCCACTATTCTTCCTATGTATATGTTGCTATTATAGAGAAAAGAATGAACCTATTGCTGCGTTAGTGTACTGGATGCATTTTAAAGTTTGCTCTATGTGCAAAATCCTATGTATTCTGAAAAATAACTGTTCTTTACAAATTACAACAAAGGAAATATTAGTTGTTATGTAATGTATATCATAACAATACAGACATTTATAAGCATAAAATATTGCACAGAAAAAGAAAATTAGATGATTTTAAGCTTCCTATTTCAATATATACCTATATTCTCTGGGAAGCTTACTATAATTATGACTTCATACTGTGTTTCTAAACCCTAAAGGTAAAAATGTTCCTGGATCAAGTAAAGAGCTAAACAGCATGTATTAACTAAAAAATGAATATCTAATATAGTAGGAAGCTTGGTAAATATCCTTGAACCTAATAATAATGAGTAGTTTTATAACATCAGTGATACTTTAAAGGAACTATTTTTATTTTTTTTTAGTTGCCAGAAGAATTGAAAATACCTAGTAGCAATGTTAATACTGTCACAAAAATACATAAGGCAATGAATGATTTAAATAAGAGTACACTTCTCTCGGGTTTGGAGACCACTAATAAAAGTAAACTTCTGCATACTCTGATAATTCTTCACTAACAATGTATCTGTACAGTTGCATGATCTTTAAGAATGTAATTAACCTATTTTTCTTGTCCTAATTGCAAGGTAAAAGGATTCACATGAGTAAAAAACTGAATTTGTTTAGAAGGGAAATACAAATTATGCCTGAAGCCTAATAAATCTGTTGCCATAAAAATCAAAGAACCTGATCTTATAAAACCTTTCATAATTTATCCACATGAGTAGTTCTTAATCACTGTGATGGTTTTGACTTCTCCTGTCCTAAGTGACCAACAGATGAAGCCCAAGTCATGCACAAAATTAACTCAAGGGACATTTTGTGGACATTTTTAGACATTTTTAGGACTTTTTATAAGGGCGGTCCACAAACTGAAGGAATGACACCTGCATATCTTATAAAAGGATGGGAAGGGTGGCGGTGGTTAAAGAGGATGTGTTGGATAGTGTGGGACCTAAACATGACGTAATGGTATGGAATAAGGGGAGGAGAATGTGCTGGGTTTGGCTGTGATAGTTAATTTTCTTCACTGTAGCTAGTATGGGTTATGGTTTGGATTTGTGTTGAAAACAGTGTTGATAATGCAGAGACCTTTTTCTTTCTGCAGAGCAGTGCTTACAGAGTCAAGGCCTTTTCTGTCTTTCACAGCACCCCACCAGCAAGCAGGCTGGGAGTGCACAAGAAGCTGGGAGGGGACACAGCTGGGACAGCTGACTGCGGCTGACCTAGGGGAGATTCCATGCCACATAAAGTCATACTCAGCATGAAAAGCTGGAGGAAGAAGAAGGAAGGGATGAATGTTCAGAATGGTGGCACTTGTCTTCTCAAGTAACCATTATGCATGATGGAGCCCTGTTTTCCCAGAGATGGCTGAACACCTGCCCGCCCATGGGAAGTAAATGAATTCCTTGTTTCGCTTTGCTTGCACACACAGCTTTTGCTTTACCTATTAAACTGTCTTTATCTCAACCCACAAATTTTCTCACTTTTACCCTTCTGATTCTCTCCCCCACCCCACTGGAGAAGAGTGAGCAAATGGCTGTGTGCGGCTTAGTTGCTGGCTAGCATTAAACCATGACACTTGTACAAGTTGTCCCATTGAAACAGAACTGCTGATGTGAGGAGAGATTTGAATAGGGAAACTTGAATTTTGGGTGCAGTCCTTGTTCACATAAAGAGCTGAGGGGACTGCTTCCATAACATTTATGGGTTTTGTTGTCCTTCCTCAGTTTTCCTTACCGGTTCTTATATTAGTCATACTTTTAGGTGGTAAAACACACAAAAAATCTACTTCAGTGCACATGCATGAATACTTTGAACCTTTACTCCTAAAATCGAGGTTGTTTCCTCTGAACCCTATTGAAAACTTTTCACGCTACAGGAATGTGTTTGTATTGTCTCAATTTCCTCTTACTGCAGTGATCTGAAAAAGCTGTACTACTACTCTCTCTCTAAGAACTCTCTTATGAAGTCCATCATACAAGGAGGAGATGTATTGGGTACTACCACAAAATTCCATGATTTGAATAGGATTTAAGCTCTGATGCTTGTTCGAGTGGTGGTGTGGCCTAGCCTAACCTTTTTGCTCTCCGCATCCCTCTCCCCCTCAAAACCTGCTGCCAGGAACCCATAACCTCCATACCCAGTGGGACAGCCTGTGATAACTGCTGCACAAACCCGCTCCTGGTCTGTTTCTAATCTCAAAAGCAGTGGGATTTGCAATGAGTGGGGGCTGGCCCTTACCAGAATTTGCTCCTTAAGAGACACTCAACTTTCCCTCTTCCAAACTCAGTGAACAAGCAGAATGCATAAGAAATACGTACATTTCACATCACCATTCTTTCATCTTTTAGTTCTACCCTAATTTCTGAAACAGAGATTAAAGGAAAACAGGCTTTCTGGAAAACTAATCTGTTCTTCCATCTCAGTACACTCACTATATAATTCCTGATCTGCTTGGCAATTTGCTGATAATGATCCTAAATTTCGGTAAGTTGGGTAGTTACTTAATAACCTCTCCTTGTACTCCCCTAGCACCTTTCATCCAGGAAGATAAAAGTACATTACAGCTGTTAATGAAAAATATCTCGTAGCATTCACTGAAGCGATTTATAATAATTCTCAACACCCTGCTAATACATGACAAAAATTATTTGATATGAGGACATCTTGTACTAGGTTTGCTTATTTTATGACTTGGGTCATCAAGAGTAACATTGTCATAATTCACAGTGGTCAGTTTTTGGCTTTCTGACATGTGCAGAAGGATCTGCCTCGCACTGTATCTAAAACACAGCATCCAAGTCTCCATTTGAGATTTATTCCCCATGGGAAACAAAATAAAGTAAATCTTTTGTACCTGCAAATCTTGCAGACATTCTAATCCCTCCTGTAGCTTTTATCTAATCAAATTTTACTTATTCAGAACTATTCTTACATTTCTTACATTGGTACTGGATTCCTTTTATCTTCTATTTTTGCCTTCTAGCGGTCAGTACATGACTGAGGTGCAGGGACCCCAGAGAGACAAACAGAAGAAGAGAAAGAGGAGGCAGGAGGAGGGAAATGGAGGGAGTTAAAAAAAAAGAGAAATGTCAAAGCAAATTCTTAAGCATCCTTTTTAGCATGGAAATATGTACAATACAGCTACTAATGTTCCAGTCTAAGTGCAAATGACAGCACAGGTGTGCACAAGCAAACACACACACACACAGAGTCACAAAGCAAGGGAGAAAGACAGAAATGATCTTACAAAGCTGCTGCAGTAATCAGGATACTTGCTCCTGGAAACAACCACACAAACAAAAATTCTTTTGTTAACTTTTCATATTTTTTTCAATATTTATTTGATTATTGCTTTTATTTTTACCTCTCACTGTAACAGAAATATGGTTGTTGTTATTATTAAAAGGAAGGAAAAAGGCCTTACCATGCAGTGCATCAGGAAGAGATGAGAAGCACAGAGCATGCTGCAGAGATTAAGCTCAGCATGGCATTCAGATATCCTCTGGAATTGAAGAAAATTGTCCAACCCATTCTTCCTAACAAAGCAGACAAGTTTTCTCTAGGCTTGAATTTTTCACCAGAAGTCAGATCCTTACAGTGCATTATATTTTCTTCTTCAGGAGATATATTTCCTCCAGTTAAGTCTCAGCTCCGCAATGCCATTTCCAATCAGCTCTAAGAAGTTCTTCATTCTCAGATTTGTGGTGTCATCAGAGGGACTCCAAAGAAAATCAAAGAAAGAAAAAAAAGAAAATAATACCTTACCGAAGCCCTGAAGTTACTATGCAGAAAAGGAGAAGAAAAGAAAACAACAACCCCTCATTTCTTCTATTGCCTATGTGTTCAACAATAATCAGTACTACCTCTTTGGTCTCATATATGCAGTGCTGATTACTTGTAATAAAGGAAGAAGCAAAAACTTTCCCAATTCACACATGATGCATTTTCATTACTGCTGCTCGGCTGCGCGCTGCCAAACAACCCTTCTTATCCTGAGGAATCTTTAAAACAATCCGATAAAAACATCAGCTCTCTCTTTCCCTTCCCAAAGAACACAAATATTAGAACTTCTAGAAAAGTGTTGAAGGAAGACTGACCACCCCAAAACACAAATTAGATCTAAAACCAAAACCCTGAAAGCAGAAAGTTCTTGAGCAAGAAGATACTTTGCCTGAAGAATTTTGGGACACGCACACTAAATCATCGTAGGGAAGAAAGGGATAAAGAACAGTGGATAACGGTGAGTTTGAAGAGGATGGGGTGGGACCAAATGGGTGGCAGGAGGGAGTGGGATCCTGAGTCACCCTCTGCCTCCTGCCTTCTCACTAACAGCAGCTTGGGCTTCCCCTGCACTTTCTGCAAAGCATATTAATTGATTCTGGTTGCTGAGCAACTAACTCCGGGGAGCCACGTCTACAAGGGCTCCAGCATAGCATCAGCAACAGCATCAGGGAGAGGGGACGGTGTCCCCTACTTCTCTCCTCCCCTCAGGGCTCCCTCACCCTCCCCAGGATGCCCTCAGCTGCCCTGCAGGGAAGCTTTGCAAGGAAAGGAAAAAGCCCCCATTAATGCAGCAGGGAGAGGATGTGGATTGCTCCCCCCACCCTGTGCAGCACTGGGAGAACTCAGGCAAGCACTGCTGCAGCCCCAAAGGGCATCTGTCCTGCAGCTGCCCTGCAGGGGGTACCTGGGCCAGGGGGGCATGGGAAACTCCCCCAGGCATGGTGAGAGGCAGGTGAACAAGGGTGATGCAGCTTCCTTCTGAAAAGTAAAGCTCAGTTAATCCTCTGGGTTCTCCAGGCACACTGCAAAGATGTCATCAAAATAACAAGCAACTCTCATGACTATGACAACTCATGGGTTCAAAGCGATTTTCCAGTTGAAGCTGCAGCCACTTAAGCTCTGTCCCTGCAATAACAAGGCAAATTTACTACTTATTTCTGACCTCTTTTTCATGTTGCACTTCAGACAGAGCAGATACTTCTCTGGCTGCAAGGGTACAACAGTAAGTCAGAGCCACCATCCAGAGGAATGTCCTGGATGTCTTTGCCAGAGACTGCAAAATGGAGCTCTGACATAACCATGTCATTGCTTTAACCGATGTTGTGTTTAAGTTCCTCATAGGAGAGAAGCAGCAATGAGGCCACGTAGCCTGGAGCTGGCTCAAAGGGGCTCCTCCTAGAGTGCCTCAATTGATGGCCCCATAGGAATGACACAGAGAACTTCTGCAAGGCTGCCGAGTGGATGGATCCTGAACAGGATCTGCCCACTGCAATGTGTGGCAGGGCTTCCACTGACTTCTGTGGCTTTAGAGCCCAAAAAAATCTCCATTCCACCACAGTGTCTGAAACAAGACATTTTTCTTGTGCTCTTGTTTTGGATAAATCTTTAGTCAGATTATGGCATTTGTTCAGCACTGACTAAGATGAACATTGCGTAGGTAAGGTGTAAGAAACTAAAAGACCTCAGGATTTCTCTCCCTGTGACCTGGCAGTAAGTGCAATATCAGATCTTGGCCAGGCCGCTCACGCATGATTACTGTCAAAGACATGAGCTAGATCAGCTCTATATTCTGTTATAGTGCTAGGACAAGTTAAAGGGCAAGGCCCTGAGGACTGCCTTTGCTTGCAATCACATAAACAGAATTAGCTAATTCTCCCCTTGAAACACTCCAACCTATAGCTTGTGTGCACTATCTAAATGACAAACGCCAGGTCTTTGTGAAAAGGGGACAGGTTCTCTTAAGCAAAAGATTAATTTTTTCTGACAGTACCTTATCCCCACCACACTCTGCTTTCATGCTTTATAAAGAAAGATCTTCCATTTAGACTCATTTTCTTAGCAACGCCAGATGCTTCACATATATTCAAAGCTCAGGAAAGACCATTAGACAAGGTTAACAGAGCTACTAGATGAAACAGATTGCAGAACCTATTCAGTTCATCCAAGATGTCTATTGATAAGAGCACATACTGGGTATTCCTAATCCTCAAAGTACACCATACAGAGTCCTGTGGGAACTTTGGTATTGACTTAGTAAATGAAAGTCATTTAACCTCCTACCAAAAGCAGAATACAGCAGGATATGTCTAAGGAAGAGGTGGTGTAGTTCACCTACTCCGTGAAAATGTGTCTCCAGAGGTCTTCTAACATATTAAGCACACTACACTCACACATAATAAACATACTGTTCTTGATGTATATGGTATCCAATTTATGTCATTAATCTGGTATCACTGATCCTCCTTTTATCTCTTCTGACTCTTTGGACATTTCTTTTGCCTGTCTCTCATAGTACTTCACCTTTGTTCCTGGATAAGAATGAATCCAACAAGGCTTTCTCTAGCAGCTGTTGATGTAAACAATGTATTTTGTTGCACGTCACTGCTCATATGTGACATTGCTTCCTTTAGCCCACAAGTTTACTTGCTTGCAAGAAAATGCTGAAGAATGACAAAAAGCAGGGCTGAAAGGGGGCTAACCAACCTCTGTCTCACAGCAGGATCAATCTCACACATGCTAGTTCTGGGAAATGGCTTTCAAACCAGTGCTTAAAAGTATCCTTTCTGGAGACTCCATGCTTTTAAAAGGCAATTTATTGCTGAGTCTCACTACTGTAACTACAAGAAGGGTATTTCTAAGCTCCAGTGTTGCAAAGTTAAACACGCTATTTCTTGTCCTATTCACAATAATCAAGGAAAAGAGCTCAGTGCAACTACCTTTCATGTCTATAAAATTCATTATATTTGCTCTTATTCTCATCCCTTTCTAGCTTAAAAACTTATCTGAGCCTTTACTCTTCTGTCACATTTTAGGGAGTGGTTTATCACACACTGATCTCTGGATTGTGAGGGTACAGAAAACTAAGTGTGAAATTACGTGTGCATAGGAATGCGCATTAATCCATGCAAAAGTAATAGGTACTAAAGGGACAGTGTCTGGCTTGGGAAGTGAGTCACCTATACACAGGAACAGGGAAACAAGGGGTACTGCTTCCTCTAGGTGTGATAATAGGGTTAAATAGTGTTTCGATATTCCTTTTTTCTTAGACTACTTTTTCCTTGAAACTTGTATAATCACTTACGAAAGACTAAACGTAAGAGGGAAGCTAGCACAAGCTTTCAGGTAGATAGTACATGAAAAATATAGAAATAGAGAAAAAATTGGGGGAATATGGAGGAGTAAGCACTTGGGAGTGATGAAAGCCTGGAAAATATATGAGCATTTAGACTAAGGGAACAAAAAGAGGTGGAGAGATTTCCCAAATTCTTATGAAGACATTAAGTGTGTATGAACATATTGCATCATACGTTTCACCATTTCACCTCACATAGTAAAGAAAGATTTGTTTCAACATGATAAACTGTAGTTGTCTTATCTTTTCCACTTTATCCCTTTACATTCATGCCAGTGCCCATTTTTATCCTCAACAGTACAATCTTTAAAAAGTCTGCCAACAAATTAATAATAATGCACCTTATTTTGTACTTTACTTTTACAAGGTGGAATACCAAACACAGTGTTGAAGCTCTCTGTGTTGGAGCAAATATCATAAAAAGTGCTACGGAAGTGCAATTGAAGGGCAAGGCAATAAAACAAAACAACTATAGAAAGGAAACAAGTCAACAACTGGTGATTCCAAAATGAAGGCAAACTGACATGTAAGAAGGAGCCATCAGATTATTATAAGAAATTGTAGGAGAGATAGGTTTGGAGATGTCAACATTTGTGCAATTTTTTATTTTTAGAAAATGTAAAGCTGCTTAGAGATAAATTCTGTCTCTTACAGAAAGCATGTACTGTATCCCTCTTTCACTTACACAAGGCTTGAATTTAATCTCATATAAATGCTTTCTATTATGCATTGAAAAGGCTGACTAATGCATGTGTTCTGTTCCTATTTCATTTTCTATTTATCTTTTCTCTTCCCACCTTTCTATCCTTTCAATAGTAGCATTATCCTCTTTGAGGAAATGAGTGTCCTGTGAGCCTAAGGACCAGAGCAAGCTAGGACCCAGTCAGCCCTCGTTCCCCAGGGGAATGGTACAACTGGTGTCCCACCAAAACTATGTCAGTTACTGCAGCTGAATCAGACCAGCAGCATCCCTCCATGTTAAAGTCCTGTAGGCAGATCAGGCCCATACTGCAAGACCTTGGGTATCAACATAATGGAGAGGTGCAGCAAGCCATGGCAATTGGTTGGGCACAATCCCAATTTCAGATCTTAGACTGGCTCCTCCATGTGCTGAGACCTGGCAAGAGAAAGCCCCCTGGAAGATGAATGGGCAGAAAAAAAGCCTCTTCCATCAGTATGTTCTATTGTAGGAAAAGACCAATGGACAGATGACGTTTGAAGAAGGCAAGTGAGGGCTGCAGCGAGTGCGAAGTAGTGGCTCAGGTTAGGGAAATAGTGCCTTCCTCTGGCTGAGTGTGGATGCCTGTGCTGCAGGGAGGGAGGGCAGTGGGGTGGGATAGGTTCCTTACTGTTCTGAGTAATTACTGTCCCCTAGCCTGAAGCAGAACAGAGGCCCCTGAGGACTTGGAAGATATGGGCACAGGCTGCCAGGCTTTAAGTCAAAGCAGAAAAATCTCCCAGGAATCTCCCTGCAAGTGTCAGAAGTAGGGAAAACAGGGGGGGGTGGAAGCGGAGGTGTACCAGCATTGCTCCTTGGGTGCTCAGACAGCCTCAGCACTCAGTCTTGTCAGGAGGTGCTTTCCCCCGGGGCAGTGCAGAGTGCCACACATGCAGGCTCCGATCAGAGTGACAAGGGAAACCTCATCCCCAGTTCACCCAGCTGCCCGCTACAGTACCCCCTGGCTGCTAGAAGCAAATGAAACAGCTTGTTTACCAACATTTTTGTGTTCATTGCAATCATAGTTTAATACTTGATAGAGACCATCACTTTATTCCTTGCAAGCTGTATCTTTTCTGGTAGTTGCCATTTGAGAACTGAATTAGATTTTTCAAGCAGTATTGTATGCAAAAGACACAGTAATTTTAAAATAAATACAAAGATATGCACAGGCTGTGAAGAAATATTCAAAGTAGTAAATAGAAGGTGTAGTTTAATTATGAACCAAATTTTAAGTAAAAACCTGTGAAAATAATTTTCAAATAAGTTTTCTGGCTATGTTTCTCATTTTGACCTTTCAATATCTTGTGTCTCAATTACTATTCAGTCAATTGCAGCACAAACAACTGAATTGATTTTTTGCCTTTGTAGTTGAAATGTCATAATACATGCATGAAAGCCTGAATTTCAGTGAGTGCCTTTCCAGATCATCATCGGCAATTAATTGGAAAATCTAACTGCAAAAAATAGACTTTTGTTAAAAAAAATATCCAAAAGCATGACAGAGAATGCACACATAATTCCATCTATATGCAGTATACTTAGAATCCCTACAGACTATTTCTAACATACTTTAATATAATATTACTATAATAATTATTTTCAATATTCTATGTGGCAACTTGTCTCAGTCTTTTCTAGTTTCCATCAGTGCAAGTCAGATTAGGGTATCATACTCGCCCAAAACTTGCAATGGTAAGAAAATAATATAATCAATTGGAAGTAAAGCCAGCAAAATGCAAAATATTTTAGATCTGTTGTTCTCTTTCCATAAATGCTGCTTTACGACAACTTAACTGCTAACTAAAGAATAATAAAAGATGACAGCTTGTGGTTACTAGTTGTTGGGCTTGTTTATACTTTCCCAAGTTAGTCTGAAATAAATTTTAATGGATCTGATTTGAATTTCATTTAGAGAAAATTAAACCTCCTACATTGACCTATTGGAATGAAATTGTCCCTAATTTACACCAGTGTAGTTAGTAGCAGTACATAACCAGTAATAACTGTCCATTGCCAAGTTAGTTTCAGTTTAAATTCACTGTGTACTGGTAATGTAGCAATGCTTCTCTTACATCACCCTAACACTAAAAATAGCATTTCAATATAGCTGTATAAAAAATGTGACTACCTAGCCAGTAGCACAGCTATATTTCCTGCAGAAAATACATACACCAAGTATCCTTTCTCTTTAGAAAAAGAAAATGTGGTTTGAAATTAACTTCTTTGCACACAATGGAACATAAATTAATCATCTCATTTTTAAAAGGGACATCTTGACTTAAAACGGCATTTTGTATAAGCAACATGCAGTGGCGTTTGTATTTTTCTGGGTCATCAATACTGAAAACAAGTTACACGCCAAAACAAGTGGTCTGATCCTACTCCTCTGGGAGCAAAATGCTCCCCAGTTTCTATAGGAAGAGGACTGGCCTCCTAGGAGACTACTACAGTCTCAGACAAAAACTGCTTAGCCTGTTGCACCAAATAGAGTCAGACTTGCACCGCTAATGCTGCTTTAATAGACTAGTTCCATGTGTAGATTAAACCACTCCAGAGGACAGGTAGTATTTAATGAGAGGCGGTGATGTTTGCAGTGTCCAAGTTCGAACTGGAATTGTATTAGAAAAAGAGTAATCTTGCTGTACTGCCATGTAGTAAGATAGGACATGCAATGCATGAATTCATTGAATCCCAAGAGTGATCATCTGCCTGAAATCCTTTTCTAGATAAGCATGTTCACACATGGTCAAAAAAAAGCTCTTAAGCAGCAAGTTATTACTGCTGAATAAATATTCACATTATTTCTTAACAGGCAATATACCCACCAGGCAAAAAAATAATAGTATGCTAATGATATAGCATGCTAATGACAGATTAGATAGGCATGGCTAAACTAGTCCTACTACAGTTTTGTTAAGCTCTTGGGTGTGTATTATATGACATTACTATTTAATACAACAGAATAAAAATTTCTTTCTCTTGCTTAATTTTTTTATTTTAATTTTTTTTAATTATTTTCTTTAATAGAAGAGGTGGAGATTTTCTTTCCTGGGTTAACTTCCAAGCATTAAGAAAAGTAAAATAACCTGAATATTTATATAATTCACAGCTGAAGGTAGAATGAATACTGCACAGCAGCAAAGTAGCCAATACATTATTAAATACTCTAAAATGCAGACTATAAATGTTGGCATAATACTGCACTTAGGAATTTGACAGAAGCCACATTTAAGTAACTGTTGGCATTTCTATTCTTAATACTGTCATTCTCCAGAATCACTGTATTTTGCCTGGTAAAGCCTTTCCAAATATGCCTCTTTATTCTTTGCTTCACAAAAGACTCATAAGCTAGTTTGGTTTGGTTTTCTGTTTGCCATGAGCAGAGAGACCTTTGTAAGCAGCTTTCTGGTGAAAGTCAACTGGGAACCACTCAGAAAGTCCCTGAAGTTCGACAGGGAATGCTCTGTAGCTGAGGTAAAAGCAAACTCCATCAGCCATTCTCTGTCAGGCTCTTTTAAATCCTTCCTAAGTAATTACTCACTCCCATTGATTAATATTTTGAAAACTTTACAGATGAATAAAGCACAGGTATTCAGAAGAATTCTTCAGAACCAAATGGTAAAAGTAAAATATACAAATATAGATCCACAAGGTACTCTGATGTATCCCTTTAAAAAACAAACATTCCCCCCACCAAAAAAAAAACAAACCAAAAAACCACTAACAACAAAAAATCCTCAAACCACCTTAAACATGATGTATTTGTTTCTTAAATATTCAATTTGTTTAGGCTTTTCCTTGGTGCTGGTCTCTATTTAACTAATTAATCATAGTGTTTGCACATCTTGAATGCTTTATTTTAGTGTCTCACTCCCTTTTGTGGATTGATCTGCTGTGAGATTTTAATGAGAGCCATTTCTCATGTTTTTATGCAGAATTACTATATGGAGGAGAAAGTGATAATAACTCAGTCTTCTGTTAATTACACATCTAATTATTCTTAGAAGTTTATTTCTAATTGTGTCTGCCAGCAGGCTTTCTTTCAATTATCAGAGCCAGATTAGAAATGAAGCTTAAATTAATTGCTTTCTGTAAACAACCATATTTTAAAACAAAAGTATTAATATTTTTTACCTCAAAATACTCTCTTCTCTGATAATCATTCTTGTAGACAAAAATCTTAGAGAACTATGTAAAATGTTTGCCCTTCAATAAGAACACATAAGCAAGCAAATATTCCCAGAGGACAACAAAAAAACTTCATTAAGACAAAAATTATTCATGGTCAAAGGGTCCTTTTATTTCCTAAATGGTAATCTAGTCTTTTAGGTTAAAAGTCTTCAAATAGGAAGCCTTACCTCTAGAGGCACAGCAGTGCCATTAGTCAAAGAGAGTAAGTATTTTTTCCAAGGGTTAAAGAGAAAGAAATATCTATTTTTGATGCTGTTAGACTCCCACTTGAGAGCTAGGAAACCCCTTGTTTACTACAGTATTTCTACAATGATGCAGAACTCATCTGAAATGTAAGGTGCCCAAAGATTTCAGTTCAGGAAATAATGTTTTCAGGGAAAAACTGTTCAACAAGAATCGTCTTTAGAAAATACAATCTTATACATATTATTGCATCTATCACATGGAATAACATTGTTTTAACCAATTGATCTAGAAGTAATTGTAAGATGACAGAAAGAGGTTTAGACACAGATATTTCACTATGCACAGATGACTGATACACACATCCTCTTCCAATATCATATAAATGTATACAAAAGTTGCTTATATTCAGGATTAATTCGGAGTGAGATTCAGATCTTGGCTATGGAATGAAATAATATTTCTTATAGGTAGTGGATTTGTAACCTGACAGACAGAAAATGACAATGTGCAATACTATATGTTTAAAATTTAAGAAATACAGTTTGCTTTCATATCAAACTCATTTCCCTTCACCCATTCCCCTGTGAGCCCCTGCTCCCTTACCAAAATGAACGCTGAAGAGAAACTCATGAGACTTACCTGTTTGCCTTACAGGAGATGACGAAGTTTAAAGCATTAAAGTTCTCATGACAATCAGCCACTATCATTTAGCTTACAGGGAAATAATTACATTCTTCCATCTTTTAGCTTTCTCAGTAAGTGAAAGCTGGTGATGGATGCCAGCAGCCTTGTTAAAATATCACTGTAATCCGTTCAGGCTCTGGAGATTGCTTAGAAAACCAAGTCATAAACATGCCGTGTCTATAGCTTCACAAGCAGCTCAGCATTTTCCAAGCGTGTACACATCTCCCTTTTCCAACACTGTACTTTACAGAGCACTCTACCTATCTTGACTTGAGTAGAAAAAACACAGTTGTGGAAAGTAAATTCTGCGTGAACAAAAGGGGTTTACATGCTTCAGCTTTCTCACACCAAATAGTTATGATTTAGGAAAGGAGACAGCCCTTAGATATTTTTTTGTTTGTTGCTCTTTCCTCCCCCGCCAAAAAAAACCCCAACACCC
>NW_009913146.1:68169-134132 GCF_000696875.1 Nestor notabilis | reverse complement strand
AAAAAACCCCCCCCCCCCCCACCCCCCCCCCCCCCCAAAAAAAAAATACTAGCTTTAAATACAGAAGCAAGAAGCAAAGAAGAGGATATAGCAGTTCAAGAAGCAGCAGGCAAGGATGGGCGTCTAGTGATTGCTTTGAGTTAATAGTCCTTAGGGGGAGATGAGAAAAGTACAAATACAGCAAAATCTGTCTCACAGAGTAAAAATCTGTTGTATAAGCCAGTCTCCAGCAAAGTAAAACAGCATGTGCATTTACTCCATTAATTTCTACTCTGCCAGAGTGCAAAAGAAATTAGAAGTTTTCTGTTTATTAGAGGCAGACAGATAGGAAGAGGAAAAGAAAACTCAGTATGTGTAACTACTGTAATTGTTTCTGCTCCCCTAAGAAACTTGTCAGATAGCTCCAAAATCTATCAGAGATGTGTATGTGAAAGCAGCATTTATCAGTACCACAGAACATTTTATTATTACCAATATTGTCTGAAGCATATATGGAGAATGAACATTTAATAATGCTGCATCTCCTAGATACAAATAAATGCAGTTGTGACTGTTTTTTCTATAGCCTAAACACACCAGGTCTTTGGACTTTCTGGAAAATGTGACTATGAAGGCTGTCACAAAAATCGTAACTGCTGAACACTTTGGAATAACTGTCCCAATTACCGGCATCAAGCAATGGGAACTTCAGCCTAAAAACCCTAATTCAAATCCCACTGAAGGCCATAAAAATAGATTTTGAGAGGCTGTGGATGAGGACCTTTGCCAGCTGGCTCCTGTGTCCCTGGGCATCACTATACAGCTAGACCACAAAGTCACCAAAAACATCTTGGAAGGAGCTGTTTGAAACCCTGCTGTGACCTGAAGCTCTCCTGAATGTAACTGTGATGCTAGGTCTGAATTTGCTCAGATAACATATGCAGCACAAACACATGCCTGTTTCCTTCAGGGCCAGAAAGAAAACATTCCATTTATTTGTATGATGAGTCCAGTCACAGACCAAAACATCACTGAGCCAAATACTATTCAAGCATAAACCAAAGAAACTCCGCAGCTGCATGAATTTACAGTCCAGCTGTCACCTTTCATGCTTTCCACACACACTGTCCACCTGCAGTGGCACCAAATCTTCAGAGTTCCTGAATTTAAGCTTTCTAATTATTAATGTTGCCATAGTTTGGGTTGATAGAAGAGCTTGATCTAGCCCTTTCCAACAGTGAAAATATCAAATAGGGGGTGGGGGGAGGGGAGAATAAAAAAACCCACAACAACCCTATTTCCATTACCCCAGTTTTTAGGAAGGCTGTAGTCAATGTGTATCCGTGATACACTGAAAATATGAAAACTGGGGGGAAAAAAATGACCATGTTTCACATTCAGGCTCTGAGGAACTGTACATGCCAGATACAGCAAATCCCACATCCTTGGCACAGAAGAAATCATTGACAGCTCAGGGCTTTTTCTGAAAATGCTGTACCACTAAATTTAGTTTGCATATTCCTTTCTTTGCCATATTCACAGTTCTGTATTTTGCTGCAACCCAGTATCCTAAGCTTACACATGCATGGAAAACCAACTGCTCTTTGATAAAGCTTTGGTTGCTGATCTTACAGAGGAAACATTTACTCATATGTCCTAAGCATTAGATACGTTGGCAACTCCCTCTCTAAATCTAATGCCCAGGTGGAAGGTAGGTACTCTTTCTGGATGCTCAATAACCCCACTGCCCCTGGAAAAGACACAGATAGGAAGGGCAGGAACACAGTTTTCTGAACATCGCAGAGGAAATCACAGCCCACCAAGTCCAGCATCTTTCAGTGACATCTTGAGTTGTATCAACTTCACTCAGACTATTCTAGGTTCCTAAGAAAATTTACTTCTTCCTTACAACTCTTCAATTTGGCTGGGTGTTTGCTCCTTTCAGGAGTCTTCCCTCTAGCACAGGACTACTCTACAGCCCAGCCTCTGACAGAGCATCATATGCAGTACCCCTGCAACAGAAAAAAGCAGTAAAGCACCATCTATTACAGAATGTGTAAACAAACAGCAACACTTCCACACCAAAAGAAACTACCACTGCCACTGATGCAGCATGTAGTGTTCTCGGTACATTAACATATATCTCCTACTATGTTAGACTGATACCACAGATGAAAGGTTACCCTCAGCAATGTCACTGCAACAAAGTCTCTGGTGTTATATGGCAGAAATCTCAAGGCGCATCCTGTTCTCAACTCACATTTGACTTCTAAATATGCTTATCATGCATTCGGTCTTTTTGGCCTGCCCAGGGTTCCCGTTTTGGGTTCCCAGGCTAGGAATGAGGTCTGATGTTGAATGGACTTTTCTAAAGCTGGACCACTTTAACATTGGACAGTTAGAGAAAAAAAAAAATAGAAAGAGAGAGAGAACAAGATATCAGTAGCTTCTTTCAGAACAGAGGCCAGTGGCCATGAAATCTGTCACTATCTTGTTAAACATGAAGAACAGTGTTTTGACCCTACAAAATATATCTGCCTCTAGAAATTATTTTGAATGTCTGAACTGCTCCTCTTCCACCAGGTCCAATAATTCTTGTGTAAAAATGCTTGCCTTATGTTTTGTAGTCAAAGGTACATTTTAGGAATAGAGGTCAATGTGTGTGTGTCCCAAAGCTAGGATATTAATAACACTGGAAATCTATAGTTTTCCACGAGACATGGCATTTCAGCTACTGACTATAAAGAACTGAATTTGTTCCAAGGGTTGGTTTTGCACAGGAAGGTGACACTACCCTTGTGGAGGGCTTATGGGTATCCCTGTTCATCCTGGGAGAATCTGAGTGTCCTAGGAAGGACGCTGAGCATCTTCAGCTTACTCAGGGAGGGCATACAGCCTCTCAAAGAGCCAGGATCCTAGCAAGCATGACATAACGCTGTATTGGGTCATTTGGGTTTTCCCACATATTATTCTAGCATGAAAAAAGCCTTTTGCAGACAGAGATCAATTCATTTGAGATAACACATGCATCTCCCTAAGCACCAAAGAACTTCAAATATACTTTTACCTTGTATCCGGCTCAGAGAAACCTCACCAAAGCAATAACTTTCTATGCAAGTTTTATACAGTAAATAATATACCCTACACAATTTCCTTGATGTAATGTAATCAAATGGCAAAATAGTTCCAAGATGTAAAAGAAAATATTAAATAAAAGAAGAGTAACAACTAGTAAAAGTTTGCACTTTACTACTCTGTCCAGGGTGCAGTCTCTTGTAAAAAGAAACAATAAACAAGGAACACAGAGATAAACACAGGTGGAAACTGGTGTCTTTAATGATTATGTTACTTTTACTTCTAGCCAGAAACATAAATCCTGATGCCCTCTGCACATATCCATATTCATACCTGGAATAAATTTATTTGTGCTTAAAGAACAAGTCCCTGTACATAAGAATGAGAAAGCTGAGTCAGCATGCTTAAGATTCAGTTTTGATTAAGTTCAGTCATATTTTAATATAACAGTTTGTGATCACTTCTACTTGTAGAAACAGCAGCAAGAAATTCAAGAACTGTATTTAATTTTGGTTAAGCTTAAGCAGTTCATTTATGTTAGATACAAAACCAGTTTCAATGCTGCAGAGCTGGACAGGCTGCCATTGGACTATCTTGAAAAAGTCCCCTAGAGCTTAAGTTCCCTGAAAAAGAGTAGAACATATCTAAAACATGCCAATGAATGTGTCAACAGGAATCTAAACTGACAAACAACTTTTATTTATTGTCCTATGCTCAGTGTTTAAATGCCTAAATAACTAAGACAAGCTTGAGAAAGAAGCAACATTTTTTCATGGTCCAGGAAGAGACAGAAACTCCTTTGCCAAAGGAAAATTACTCTGATCCTTCAGCTGCTTTAAGAGAAGGCTACAACCCATTTGTTGCAGACATTATGCATGTGATAAATGGGGGGATACTGCAAAAACCTGTCAGGATAAATGGATATAATGCCATTTCTTTTTCCTGAGACTTCTATGAACAGTGTATCACACTCTGAAGTGAGCTTATGTTTAAAAAACATAGGATTATAAGATAACACCTTCAGGTGGGAAGGGACCTCAGGAGGTCATCTTGTCAACCTTTGACTCTGACCCAATTTTGCCTGCTTGCCATAAGCACCTGCCTTTCTCTCAAGCATAACTGTAAGAACAGGCTTTTATTAGTGTATGTGTCTTAAACAGATGTGACAGATGTTGTTCTTTCTTTGAAATTTTTCTCTAATTTCAGGCCTTCAAGAAAAGACAGAGCTTCCACATTATGAATGTATTATAATCATTCTCACTGTATGCTAGTCTGTAAGCTTGATAAACCACAGACAAATAATATCACAGATATTTTATATCATCTGCCATTTAGATACGTGCATTGCATGGGAGGCTTTTTTAGGTTTGCGAGGAAAAGATCACATATAAAAGATTTGGCCAAGTCACCCATTCATGACAACATGAGAGAGCCTGACACCACAGTCCTTTCCTGAGCACTTTGAACAGGACATGCAGCAACATTTTTTTTTTTAAACTCTGTTTGAACAAAAAAGAAAGTATGTTTGCACCTTCTGTGATTCATTAACTCAACAGAACCATCATATATCAATCGGACTACATAAAAGAGGAATATAATATCACAATGAATCTGTAGTCCTGTTTCTAATTAATATGACTTAACCACACACAATGGGCAGTCTGTATAAGCACACTCCTGTGACTGTCATATAAAAAATAATCTGGAAAAATTAAAAGGATTTCAGTCCAAAAACCTTGTTATTTTTTCATCACAGCTCAATTTCTTTTCAATTTGCAGTTTTTGAAGAGAAAAGTTGAGCAGTGTTAGAAGTCCAAGAGCTAGTATTATCATTATACATACACAAAACAGAAATAATATTTACTTCTCACAAAAAGATGTTGTGATGCTTTCACTATAATAAAATGCTTTGCAATCCACAGATGGAAAACACTGTCTAAAGTCAAACAATTCTAATTCATAAGAAAGTTTTTGTTTTTCAGCCCACTTCTAGGCTGCCATTAACGTTTTGCTTTTTCTTAACCTTACAGAATCTTCTGCTGTTTGATCTTTAGTTTGTACTTTTATCCTCATCCTTGGAAGCAGATTACACTGGGTTCAGGCATAATGCTTTGTACGTTTGTCCTACTGGATATCAAAGAGCCCCATCGCTTTATGAAGTCATTAGGAAGCAAAATATCAATTTCATAAATGGTAGTATAATTCACATTGCAAAACAGCTTTTTGCCTTCTTAGCTCTCCATTCCTTAACTGACAGTCCCCACTGAGAAGTAACACTGCTCGACTTCAGCCTAATGGATTTCTGGTTTAAAAGAAAATTTTTTTTTTTTTTTTTTTTTTTTTGCTTATCGAAGAACAACAAAACACAGAAGCTTGAGACAGGCAAGGAATAAATAAATAGTATTGTTACCCATACCTGTTCTGTACTAGCATTTTGTCAAGAGAAACCATCCTGAGTCTTCTGTCCTGAGGCATTAAAGCAAAGGTCACAATAACCTTTGCTCATGAAAGATCCTGTAGCTTTTCCCATAAGCTTCAGGTGACAACTGCAGAACCTTGGACAAAAACCAACTCAGGAAATTGCCTTCTAACTACGTCAAATAATTTCTACAGATTCGACTGAGTAATGTATTTTTCTCTACGCTCCATCTTAAACTCCTGTTGCTGGGCAGCCTTCAGTAACATGAACATTTTACATGAGATTTTTCTAATTCCAGACACTCCTAAATAGTTACATTTCACAAAGTATTTTAGCAACAAGATTCAAAGAGGCCATAAAGTTTTTCTATTTGCCATCTTATGTTAAAGAAATAACATCTTGTGCTAACACAATATTTTTCTCAACTCTGTACCTAACTTTACAGTTCATAATTTCTTACTCCTTTTTATTTTTCTCTTACAAATGATGAAAAAATATATTCTTGAAGCTATCTTGTTAGAGTTTGACTGTGAATTCTTAGCATGAGGAAAGAAAAGACCTGTTTCTTTGTTTTTCACACAGCAGATCTAATGGACAATATGTTTTTAGTTAATTACCGTGAACCTGAATTGTTTAGAGAAGGACAATGGTCAAAGGTTACTTTCAGCTGCTCAAAAATGCACATAGAGCCCCTGAATTAGCTTGTAATATCATTACAAGCCTGAAATGCATGGGGAACATTAGGACCAATGTTCTGTGAATATTATGGCTGAAGTTTTTAGAAAAACTTAATTCGGCAAAGCCACCAGAAAGCATCATCCATGTCTGCTGTCCCAAAGCAGTTTCATAGTTGAGCATTATCTGCTTCTCTCCATCAGCAGCCCCTGGGCAGTGACCCCCTCTGAGAAGGCTGCTCATCTTGGCCAGCTCTGTTCCAGTAGATTGCACAGGGTGAGGCTTATTGTCAGTGAAGGGCAGGTTGGCCATCTTGGTGCACACGAGAGTCACACTAAATCACTTCTAATAAATTTCATTTAGGCATGTCAACACAGGCCTAGACCTGCTGGAAACCTCAAACAGTTCCATAAATGTTGCATGTCTTTGTACTAAAAGATATACATTTCAAGGTTACACCTTTTGAAGAAACGCCATTTCCACACCTCATTTCGGAGTTTCCCCCCATCTTACAATACATAATACTGAAAAGGATATTTATATTTTGTGAAGAAAATGTTATCTCCTGTGAAGACAAAGCCATTAAGGTTCTTTTGGTCTGCAGAGACTTATTTTCTTTTAACTGTGTACACTTTTGTCCACAGTTAGTTTTAGATAATCATATTATCCTCTAAGTATTTCAAATGATATATCGTGTACTTATTTTATGAAACAGCTGCCATAAAATAGTCTTAAAACGGAAGATTAAGATTCAAAAAATCAGTCAGTGACAGTGTTACAATTGCATATATAATCTTAAAACAGCCATAGGCATATGCAGGTTTGAATACCATTTTCCTATATTTTTTCCTCAATAAAGCATCTCCTTATGATTTTAAAAATACATGTGAAACTCAGCACCAAATAAAGACCAGGTAATATTTTCACAGATAAGCTACAAGAAAAAGTACAAAGTTTGCCTATGCATTTTGAAATTCCAGCCTCTAAGCCTTTTGGAGAAGAGGGAGAACTGGAGGGGTACTATTTTTTGTTTAAAGGCGATAATTATGATATTTTAGAAGAGAGATAATCTATAAGGAAGTTCCCACTTACTAGGAAGAATTAGCCCCTAAATGTGGCTATAATATCACATACATAGTAAGTTGCACACTGAACAGTCCTCCTTGAGGTTATCAGGAACCACAATACAGTAGGTGATAATACATGTTCTTTCATTAATCATCAATATTCAAGTTTGGGGTTTTTTTCTTTGCAACTATAATGCTCTTCTCACACTTTGTTTGTTTTTTTGATTTGTTTGTTTTTGTTTTTTTTTTAATGCAATATATTATACACATGCTCATGAAGATGAAGAGAACCAGCTAGCAATATTTTCACAAAAATATACTTTCTTTCATAGACTGTGAAATAATCTAACACGTATGCATACATACCAGGAACAATTACCTAGTTATGCCATATATTTCATCTACTACATTGTATTTCTCTCTGAACTCCTACTGTACGAACTTCTCCCAACTGATTCACATAAAATACAACAGCATTGCATGGACAATTGCAACAGAGTTATATTTCTGATTTAAACTGTTTCAAGCTGAAGAAAATAAAGCAATTTCTGCTTAAAAATTAAAGCAAAATTTGTTTAATAAATTATTATTTAGTGGATAGCCACAGATTTTTATAATGAAATACAGAACAAGTCTTTATATTTTCAAATATGTATATATCAAATGACAGTGGAATTCACAACTAACCTCAAGAAAGTAGATATTTTTCCCATTTTTCTTTTGTTGCTAGTTTTTTCAGCTTTGTCCTTCAGTAAGTTATTTAAAACTTCAACTATTTCTGCTCTCAGAATTTATTCATTCTTGTCTCTCCTCAGTGAAGTTATACAGCTAATTTATATGCAGCAAACACATAAAAATTCTACAAGAATCTGCATAAATATTTCTCTATCCTTTTATATAATATCTCATTGTTACAGTACTTGATTTCTCTACAGTTTTAACAAAATACACATTCTACACCTCTTAATAAATCATGAGAGAACACCTATTAGATAAGAAGCAAATAAAAAGTGTGAAAAGTTAAAAATGCTGCCATAGCAGCATAGGAAAAACAAAACCAAACCCAATCCATTCTATCAATATAACAGTATTGCAGCCCATATTATGCAAAGCCCATCTCAACACATAATACAGATGTTTTGCCCATCAAAATTTTGAAAGCTGTTTGGTCTTTCACCAGAAAAGCATGTTATAAAGAATAAGGTAACAAGCAAATTTCATTTTAGAAATTTTATTAGCCTATGTTGGAGAAAGTTATAACCAATATATTCAGGGTTTTTTTCTCAAGTCTGATATTTTCTATGCCCTCAAACATCATTATATCTGGGATTTTGCATAAAAAGAAAAAAAAAGAAGAAGAAATATTAATTGCTTAATTTAAGAAAATACAAAACTTTCTACAGTATTGTAAAGTAGGACAGGTACACCAATAGCACTTTTGGGATATTGACTCTTAGTTTTCCAGTTTCAGTGTTAAAATCTAGAGATGAAATTCTGTTCTATTTCTCTTTAGTGACCACTTCCATTGAAATAGGAATGTTTTTGGATTTACTGTGAAGTAGCAGAACAGGAGATGACCCCTTAAAGCTGTCAGTCATCCCTCCTGCAGCCAATTATGTAATTCCTGAATTTGATGTCCAGTGCATATGAGGCACAAAATGTGGTTCTGGTAAAAAGAACGGAGACAAACACTAAACAAGAGGACAACGATATTCAAGTGTTCTACAATGAGATTTCTGAAGATGTTTTCAGTTTTGGTATCTGCAGCTTTATGAACATGCTTTTTGAGATCAGCGTCTGTGAATGCAAGTGAGACTTACCATTTTTATCCCTTTAGAATGGGTTTTAAACAATATGAACCAATTACTTCCATAAGTAAGAATGTTCTCCTGGTTTTTTCAGTCTTTGGTGTTGGGAATTTATATCTCAGGGCAGAAGAATTAAACCCAACAATTCTAAGCAAAGCATTGCCAGAATTTTATGCCTGTCCCTTTTTCTTCCTATTATAGCTCCAAATTTAAAAAAACCCAACAAAACAAAACAAACTTTTTACAAGAAAACAAAGGTATTCTTTCTTTTTTTGACAACAAAGTGACACATTTAGCAATTGCGATATGGAATAAGGGAATGCAAGTGATTACGTGTTCAGGCCTACTGTCATTACTAAAGCTAATCTCTGAATTCAGTGAGAAATATCTTTGATATAAGTTCACTGAATTTCACGAAAGAATCCTCCTCTATAATACTTTGCACAAAACCATGATGTTGTCTTATGTGCAAACCCACAGGCCCAGACATCAGCACTGAGCGTAAACACCTTTTTCAAAGCTGTGGTAAGTGCTATTTCCTAGGTCATTCTTTTTCTAGGTCATTTTCCTCATGATTCCCAAGACTTTCAGTCAAGGGCTCACCCTTAGCCCCAGAAATGCCTCCTTAGGCACCAGGCCCTCTTTTCAATAAAATTTATTTCAAACAGTATAAAGGTACTATAGAATTAAACTTGCTTTCACACAACTTAGTAGAACTTTCCTGCTTACATTTCAGATCCGGAAGACATATTTGATCTCTGTAGGTATAATACCTCTAATCGCTGTAGCTGGATAATCTTCACCCCTAGCTAAACACATTAACTCAGAACTAAAGTACCAATAATTCAGTTATGAAGGTTTTGCTTGTTTTGTTTCGGTTTCATACTAACCAGGAAACAGTCACTCAAGGGTCCTTCCAACCCTCACTGCATTCAGTTTGCTTAAAGTCTGAATACATCTTCAGCTACTAGTGAACAAAAAAGTGATGTATCCACAAGCATCTTTTCCTGTCTCTTGTCAGGTGCTCCTGAAAACAGAATTACAGGAAGTACTTAACAGAAAACCCTTTTGTAGCAAACTCATTATCTTCTGTAATGTCTTTATTTCAGTGCAACTTCCTTTTCATTCACATGATTTGTATTTCCTGTCACAGACTAAGGAATTTCTGTATTATTTCCATTTCATAATATGAGATAGGTTTAAGGAAGTCAATAATATTACAATTTTTTTCCCTATTCATTTTTTAGAAAGAACATTTTGTTTGAATGTCTGCGTTAGTGATGAAATGAAATACTGCAATTGTGCAGAAGAACTTAGTTATTAAAATCTGAATTAGTCATATAAAGGGAAATATTTATTGCCTTTTAATGTAGCATCCACAAGATCTAATAACTGATTCTCTTTGTTCTGGGTTTTCTCTTTGGTCTCATAATATTGGTTGGTGGTTTTTTCCTCTGAAATACTGCTATTTATGCTCTGTGAACTATCGTGCCTATAACATTTAAAGTAATGATTACTTGGGTCAGAAGAGATGTCACAAATGCTTTGTGAGTTCTTAAATTCAAATCAAAATTTCAGATTTTAAGAAAAGACTTGCATATTCTTCCTCTTTTTCAAGGGGAAAACATAGATCATTCTCTGATGGAGAAAATGCATTGAACTCATTGAAGTTACACCAACAGATAATTTGACTCTGAAGATATCAGCATTTGAATGCTGCGATACTGCTCAGTTTAATTGTTTAGAGACATGAGTCTATATATCTTGTTCAGCTCTTAATGAAAACTATAAGAAAGATGTTTCTCTGTGTATCCAGGGTATACTGATATTCTTCTGAATCCCATGAGATGGAGGAATAAAAACTTGATAAAATGTGAATGTAAAAGAATGCTGTCATGTTTTGGGTCTGGTCACAAAGATCAGGTGCATGACGCACTTTCTGGGCAACCAGCAAAACATGAAGAGCAAAGAACAGATTTGTGGTGGAACTTTTTCATCATCCAGACAACCACTGGGAAAGGAATGTAGCCAGAACATATTGGCAGCAAACTCTTGAAATGTCCTAGTGACATTTTTGTTTCTATAAAAGGTGAAGAAAGCAAGTAAATAAAAGGTCTCGCTGTCTTTCTGGCCAGCCTGGAAGAACTGGTTGAGAATGTGTAGATGCAAAGTAACTTGTCTGAGAGTGACCATGAAATAGATGACAGAACTAACTATCCTCAGACAATTAGAAAAGAGAACACAAACATCACAAATCATGAAGCTTAGGACAGTAGAGTGCAATAAACACTGGAAAGTCAAAGTGCTAGATTTTTACATAGTGTCAGTAAAAAGGGGAAAAAGAATTGGAGGGAACTGATAGTGCTGTTAAAAACAAAACAAAAAACCAAAAAGGACAACTCACAGGCACAAAGTACCCTGAACTAGAGTATCAACAGTCTGGGAATAAAAATTGGAAAAGCAAAACACAACTTGTGAGAAAATACTCCATATTTACAATATTAGTAGTAGAAGATTAAGAAAAATGTTGATCTATTCCTCAACAGGAATTTTGAGAAGGTCACAGTGTTAATGACATCTTTGCTTCTGTCTTCAGTGAAAATGTCAACTGTGATCTTAGAGATAAAAAAATTAGCAGCAGAAATACAGATGAGTACTAAAACCAGAACAATGACAAGCAGATTGGAAAACAGGTAAATGAGAGGTTATAAGATAAGATAGCCACACTGAAAATTCTCTGTAGGTATTTTCCTTCAACCAGCTTTTTATCTCAGGGATGATAAACGATTATATTTTGAAAACTTGTAAAAATAAACAAGGCTTCACAAAACCAGGAAAAGGCCACTCTTACATTTATTTAAAAAAAAAAAAA
This sequence comes from Nestor notabilis, assembly GCF_000696875.1. Lineage (NCBI taxonomy): Eukaryota > Metazoa > Chordata > Aves > Psittaciformes > Psittacidae > Nestor > Nestor notabilis. The sequence continues at coordinate 122,237 of NW_009913146.1, read as the reverse complement.
AAAAGAAAAGACAAGGGAGACAGGGAAGAGGAGAGGAAACCACTCAGCTTAATTTCAGTTCTGGAAAAGTCCTAGAACAAATAGTCTAACAAATTATTCACAAACACCTAAAAGACAGCAAAGACATAAGTGACTGCCAACATGGACCTTTCAATACCAAACCATATTAAATGAATCTAATCCTTTGCATGGGAAAATTATCAGAAATCTGGAGTTTTGCCAAGAGTAAGTCATATCTTCTGACATAAACCAAATCATTCTGTGACTGAGTTTTCATCCGTAATGCTTTTTTTTTTAAGGGCTCTCAAAGGTTTGCCTTTATCCTCAGGACAGTGGAGCAGGATGACTTAACCAACTCACTTCCCCATTGAGACCATGTTTTCAGAATGATATCCAATCCCTCAGAAGAAACCAGAGACATAGATAGCACAAACAAGTTCTTCCCATGATGCAAGGAAGAGTTAGATGCTTCTGAATGGGAGTGAGAATCATCAGTAAATATAGTGAGCACTGTGCTAATCACAGGTAATAATAGCAAGATGACATACTGTCCCCTCACTGAAACTGCACTAAAGCTTGTGCAAATCAAACACAGATTCAAACTCTGCTACGGACAGATTCAAACTCTGCTACGGATATTGGTATTTATAACAACTATTTTGGAAACAGAAGACTCCTTAATTGCTTTAAATGACTGAAAATTTGAAGTGGTGATTGTAATTTATGTTATAGATCATAAGTTAAGTACTTTCATACAGGAAATAGAAACTCGGAATACAATACCTTCTCCATCCCGCTGGTTCAAACTCAAAATTTTCATCTTCCACCATCATGGCTTAACATTGTTGTCTAAAAAGGCTTGTTTGGGAATGACTTTCTGGCAGAAGCTCTGTCATCATGCAATAAGGAATTCACTGTTGTCATATACTAATAAATTTACTACTGAAAATTTACTAACAAATCGAGAATGTAATTTCATTTGAAAATGAAAAATAAAAGCAAAGTCACTGTTAAAAAGAATTCATCTGTGAATGGCGAATTGTGACCTGGAGCAAATGCACTCATTATGCTCAAAAAAAGAATGAGATCTCCCACAGTTAAATAAAACTAGTAGGAAAAATAATTGCTTGATAAATCAGAGTAATTAAATTTTGCACATGTGAATGCTACTGCACCTCTGACTTCAGAGCAACAAATCCAGCCCTGTAGCACTGAAACAGCATATAAAACTCAACCCTTTACTCCCTGTAAAATCTATTACTGAAAGAAATGGCACACCTTTTCCCTGTTAGCTCCTCATTAATGAGGAATGGGAAATCATTCCCCACAAAGCTACTGGTATCAGAGCAGTCAAAACCAGTGGTAATGCTATCAAATTCCTGTTCAGCTTCTTCCAGTATTCCACCAATCATTAGTGTGCCTCCTAGCTTTTTAAGAGCATTTTATTTTAAAGTAATAGACTCTGTTTCTCTTTTAGAACCTATCTGACAAGTCATTTGTTAGTTGGTTTGCCTTACATGTTAATTTTTGTATACAGGATAAACACCTCTGTTTCTCGTTATAACCTTCCATAGGACAGATACTGCCTCATGACAGCTTTAAGCTTTCTAGGTACTTTGATCTGTATAAGTTCTGCAAGAAAGCTTCTGCAACTATCCTTTCAAATTCTAAAAATTAATTCTTGACCATTCAAAATATTTTGTGTTTAGGCTGCCTAAACACAGTTATCTACATGTAGGCACGCACACATGCATCAGTTGTTGATCCACCTGCTGTAATCAACAGAAATCTAGCCAATACAATCTAGAGCATGATTCAGTTCACCCTAACCTAGGGAACCAGTAGCTGCTGAGCTGAATCACTCGCTCAGCTCCAGTAACTCCAGGCTTGATCTTTATTGACTCTAATAAGGGCTTTGGTACTGAGGGCTCAATCCATTGTGCACTCAGGGGGAGGCAGTGCCATTTGAGATGAGACAGCATAACCTGCCTGTTCTCCCATTGGCAATAGGTCTCCCAGACCTGTCAGGGTGCCTTGCATACTCTAGGGCATATGAAGTGTCAACAGTTCCTATGTGGGGGTGACTGAGCAAGTCTCTACCCACAACAGACTCCTACAGGTAGGCAAAACAAATTTAGGTATCTCAGTTGCCAGCTGTATTTAGGAACTTGAACAGGAGCTGTATCTGGAAAGGCCATGTTTCTGCCACAGCATATGCAGCATTCGCAAGAAGTAGCCTATGATGGTTCCCCTCCTATAATTCAAGAGGAAACTAAGGAGAAAAGCATAGCGCAAGCTCATTTATATACGTTCCTCAAGAGTACAGGATGTGTTGCACACTCTGTCTTCAGAACCAAGGAGAAAGGACCAGTAATGACTTTCAAAAGGGTTACAGAGAGTAATCTTGGGGCTTAAGGGTCATTGTAAGGAATATCTATATGGTCAGATTTAAATGGTTGTAAGTTAACTCACTACATGTTTCATATCACCTCAGGTTTGCAAGCCATTTAGATGCACAATCACAGCACAGTATTTGAACTAAAAATTCACACCTCTCAGCTTCTTCATGCAGGCTCAGTAGATGGCAAACTTGGCTACTGTCTAAGCTGGACCTGACTTGTGCTGCAGTATCTTGGAGCATGGATGGCATCTGCTAGTAACCTTTGATTATTGAGATCTGATATTCAGACACTTTGGTGCTGACTCCCTTGTTGCTAAATCACCACAATTTTTGTTAAAGTGAGATGTCAGTAAACAAAAGACCCATGAAGCACTGAGGCAGCGTATATACATAGAAACACAACTTCATCTTTGGACAGTCCATATTTGACAAAAAAGAGAAGTTGTCTTTTAATAAGAGAATCTAAGAAAAAAAATCTGCCAATAGACTCATGTTCTGTAAAAATCAGTTCCCTAAACCCATTTCTCTAAAAATGTTCAGACAATCTTATTACCCATGTGATCTCTGTGTTTTTAGTGTCATCTTAACTTCTCCACTACAGCACTTTGGTAGTAATTGATTATAATAAATGTGATTATGGATGCAGATTTACAAAGGTATAGTTCCCAATGTAACTTATCCATTAGGTGGTTAGCTCTTCTATTAGATTACATTCTGCCAGATGACTAAGATCTTTGAGCTTCTTCCCAACATGCCTCTTGTGTATATATGTCGTGTCTGGCAAAAACTGTAGTGTTCACTAAGAGAAAGAAGACATGTAGCAGATGCTTGACTGCATTTCTTTTCCTGCTCGACTGCAGTGACTGCTTTGAGAAGTAAACAATCCACTCAGTAAAATAAACTGCTGCAAATGCTCACGATGGGTTATATCATTTGATTAGTACCATACTCATTCTCTTCCAAATCCCCCTACCAATCTATATAATCCTGAATTTTTATCAGTTATATCTCTTCTCTCCAGGCAGAGCCCACATTTCCTTACTGCTCCGAGACTGTTTTCCCTCTTTTCCAAAACACTTCTTAATGTCTATATGTAGGGATGTAGGCTTGTTTTATTGTTTTTATAAGGCACTTGTTCTTGGAATCAGTTCCTGCTTTTCAACTAAGGGATACAATGTTCTACAAAGTATTCAGTGTCTAAATCAGACAGTGAGAGAAAAAACTATAATGTATCCCATTTTCAAAATCAAGAGAGCAGCTGGTGCCAGAAAGCCAAATTTAAAAAAGGCAACCTTAAACCAATACGGTTCATGAGGACACTGCCTTTTAGGCTCAATGTCCAATTCACCTCAGTGCACATGCAGGGTGAGGACTGCAGAGTAAGACTAATGAGCATGGCAGAAACATACGCAGTAATTCATCATCATAACAAAGCACAGAACAATTGTCAGGAAATTCCTGTAGGCTTAACACAATTACACAGAAACAAATTGTTTGGTCTACTCAGAAGTGCAAGAATGGTGGGTCAAAAAATGGAAAGGGATTGTTGCCACCTATATACACAAATCATCCTTTTATGATATGACCAATGTACAATTTGGCTTTTTTTTTTGGTTTGTATACTGAAATTGTATTCAGTGCCTGTCCAAATAAGTCTCCATGTTCTCCAACAGGACATGTCACAGAAAACAGGAGGAAGATGCAGTTGTCTGCGTGGGTAGAGGAATTAATGGATATAACCATGACACCTTTCTCATACTTCCCAAAGACTTTAATACAGCAATAGTTCTCAAGTAAGACTGGAAAGAAGTGAAACCTTTAATTAGTTGGAATTTACTTGCTTTCAAAAAAATGTTTTTGTTTGGTGTTTCTTCCTGAGAAAAGACTAACATCAGCATCATCTTATGAATAATTGGGTTTGGTCCTATTCCTGTTTTTCAGCTATCTGGAGTAGTTTAGGCTGCTGTTTATTTGACTTTCCTCCCAAAGGACCACTATTCTGTAGGAGAATTAAAGCTATGCAGTGCTTACACAGACATTTCTTGCTTTTCTGATAGAGAACAAGTCCCATTCTGAGTAAGCACTAATAATAGACAACACTGTGAGTAGCTGCTGGGGGCTTACACGCCTGAGATACATAATACTAAAGGCGAAGTCACTGCTGAAAGAAGTGGATAGATTGCATTTTCTGTCACAGATCTGTACTGTGTTTCAGTGATCATGCCACTTAGGTAGAGTGGGACTTGGAGAGCAAAAGTCTAATTAAAATAAGTGGGCGTTATATAACCATGCTTGGAAGGCAAATTTTCTGCAATATTCCTTAGTGACTAGGAGCTGCCTTACTTTAAAGCATTTATACAGCTCAGCTCTAGCAATTTAATGGTTGGGAGATGATAAGAAAATAAATTAGATTTTGGTACACAGCAGTCAGATTAATTTCAGGGGTATCTGTAACTCTTAGCACTTAAGATTTATATTTGTAACCATGTCATGACCCATATGAATATTAAGGTCCCAATTTTTCAGGGAAGGTTAGATAGCACACATCACATAACTGGTTTTTACAAGACATCATCATGCTGCAGAAATGTCCTGTATACAGATGTCATATTTCAGGGAATGCCTTAGCTTCATCAGGTTACCCATTGTGGTTAGGTTTGCACCAATGAGGCTCCAAGGATGCACCTGTCCCAGAAAGCAGATTTACCCTTTGGTCCTTTGGGATTTTTAATTGGTTTGTCTCTTTTACTTTCAGTTTTTCTTCCTCACCTGATTTACTTTATTGATCTTGTCTTCCTCTTTTTTCTTTCTTGAATGTTTATTTCTAGATTAGCATCATCATGGGAACTCCTATGGCAGCCCCACTTGACCCGTTTTTGCTGAGTAAAACAGCCAAACTTGGCAAAGGGAAGATACTCTTGTTCAGAAGCAATGGGGAAAATTCCCGGGTAAATCCATCTCAGGTGTCACAGGTTTGATGATAATCTGTCATGTTGCTGTAGAGTCCACTATATACTGACAGCACTTCTCTAAATTATGCCCATGAATGAACCATTCTAAGGTGCAAAGATACTTAAGCTCACTCACTACATGTGAGCCAGGTTTACCAGCACTGCTTTCTTAAGGGGTGCTACACAGAAGTCAGGTACTCTCCAACAAGGAGGAGCCTACTGAAATCAGTAAACAGCTCACGGGGGAAGATATATCAACTGTTAAGAAAAGTCTCAAATTAATTTCACTGGATGGGTGAGTTCTGCCAAGTTCTTTGCATTCTCACAAACCAGTTTCATCTACTTTTAAATTACACAACTACTTTTTAAAACATAAACAACATTCAGACAAGATTTTATTACATTTGAATATCATTCTTGTCATGTTCTGTACTTTCTTATTTCACTTCCAAATAATTTTGTGATGATTAACTCACGCATTATATGGTGCCATGTGTAATTCTCCCTTACGACAATAACTCAAATTGATACTTTCATACCATCTTCCTCTCTCTCACTCATTTTGTTTTCTCTTCAGTGTAAGTAGAAGATCTATACCCTAATTCATATGAACAGAAGCATTTTCAAGAAAACATTTCTGGCTTGTTTTGCCAACTGACTTACAGCTCACACAGACTAGGGCAATGGCTAAGTGAAAGTATCCATCTATTACAGCTTTGCTTCCAGTTGCTGCAGAGCTCACTTTCCCAGGAGTTCTTCTGCACCTTCAGCTGTAGAGCTCCAGGTATCAAAACAGCAACTCAACGAAAGCTGTTTATGAAAATTCTTTAAAAAAATCCATGGGATATTTTTTCATTCTTGTATTTGTGATGTGCATCAGTGTTGACGAGTTGTATGTGAACTCTTCAAATGACTGGTAGTTCAATACAGAAAGCATTCAGTTCAAACAAGCAAGAAGAGAGCTCATATCTTTATTTTTTTTTTCCAACAGCACAGTTTGATAGGCTGACTAATTACTGAGTTTCACCAATACCACTCAAAATAAGATGCAGCACTATTAAACCTTCATTCTGGATATCAACAGAGAAAGATATCTCCTGGTAGTAACTGATCATGGAGAGAAGGGAAATAATTCGTTAAAACATTAATTATTCTTAACCTGAGTAAAGATGCTGACAGATCCTTTTCATTTTATCATTTGAGTAGAAGAAATAGGGCTAAAAAATTTAGGAGAGAAGAAAGTGACAGCAAAAGACATTCAATCAAAGTAGATTTAAGGCTTCTTTTGCATTTTGGTTGTCCTCAATCAGATCAGTAGTAGCCTGTTACTGTTCACCAAATCCATACCCCAAACCTATCTAGATAATGGTAAGAAAATTCAGGAGAGGAAAATACAACTAGCAGGAGCAGACACAGATAGAGCACTTATTTTCCCACAAAGTACTCTGTGCACAAGTGTCCCTACAAAGCAAAACCAGAATGAAAACAACAAGGTCTACACAAATAGATGTGTGAGGTGAAAACTTTTTTTGAGCCTATTAGCCAGGGCTGACACTAGGAAACTATTATCTCGTAACAAGAAATACAGTCTAAAAGGCTTTATTAGCAGTATTAAGTCCACCTCCTGGTCAGAGCAAGACTGTTCTCAAAATGCTCTGAGCAGCAGTTGCCAGCTTAGCTTTAAATGCATGAATCAATTCCTTGCCTTGAAATATATCCAAGCTTGGAATTCAGTATGCAGTGGCTTTGCTGTTCTCCACTTACAGATGCTATATATATATACAATAGAAATGACAATTTACATTAGCTGGTCATATGCCAGAGTGTGCTCAATCAGTAAAAATGTTTTCTTATCTGCATTTAGGGACTATACGGATGCAGCCTCAATAGCTGCCAGACATTAGCATGGAAAAGACCTTAGCCTTTTACATCACAACCTGATTGCCTGTTCTTTTATCGTATTACTCCTACAGACAGAGCAGCCCAAAGAACATCTTCAGACAGACTCTTCTTCCTTGCTGTCAAGGTCGCTTACAGACATTTGTAGATATTCACGTATCCTTAGTCAGTAAACTGAAAGACATTGCACTTTCTTTTGTATTTCCTCATCTAATAATTGCCTCTAGTTCACTGCACTGTTAATTAGCTTTTATGCATTACCAGAGATGGATGTATCTCAGCACTAACTTAAGTGATTTCTCTATAGCTTGTGCTTCAGTTTTCATTCATAAAATGCTTCAACTTAAATTAATCAAATTGCTTCCCATTGTAATACTTTAGCATTTACATATCTCCCATTCTAAAGTAAAAAATAAGACAAAGCAGCTGAGGAAGTAAATGTACAAATACTAATACTTGTCTTTGTCTGAAATACTCAAGTTGGCCAGTCAATACAGTATTTTCTATGTTATTTTGATTATTATACAAGAATAGGTGAGCTTTACTTTAAAAAACACTAACATGAGACCATAGCTGTTTAGTGATACTATTTTAAGCCAGTTTCATATTAAATAAAAATTAAAAAAAAAATCCCAAACCTTGTAACCATTAGAATACCTATATAAGACAGTCCTGTGTCTCTATGGTAAGAACTTCTTTAACAGACTGTAAACAGCACACAGATTTTCATGCACATTTTAAGGACATATTTGTAGTTCACATAGACTATCCATTTTTATCACCAAATTATTAGAGAGAAGTTGCATTAGTAAACTGTTCTGTACCTCTTAGCCTTACAATGAAATGGCTATAAGATTATTTAGCTACATAACATCAGAATGTGTCTGACTTACACAAATGTTGAATCATTTAAGGATTTAAAGCAGAGGTTCCCCCAACTGGTGCTCCATAGACTCCTGTCGGTGGTCTGCAGCTGAAGGTTTATAGCTGTGTGGTTACATGGTACGCAATTACCTACAGAGAGTGGGGAGAGAAGAGATTAATAAAGAAACACTGACCAAGAAAAAATATTTCTGTTTATCAACAGCAAGAAAACATTTCTGATAAACACTGTAGTTTCTTCTAATAACTTTTGCATTTGATTATGATTTTGTCAAACAGATTGCTTATACTGAGGTGTTCTCTTTCAGCTTGTTTTCTCTTTTCCAATCCATCCATTTCCGAGAAAAAGACTAGAAAAAATGTTATTTGTAAGGTATTTTTAACAGGCAAAACAGTTCACAACCTCAGAAAGAGGTAAAAAAGAACTGTCAGCTAGCTTAGGAAGAAGTTTGCTGATTACTAAAATGCAAGAAGTGAGTATACAAGGAATGGAAGCAAGAAGAGACAATGAAACGGGAGTATAACTGCATGGTTTGGGGCAAAAGGAAGGATTCTAGAGGTCCTGAGCCTGCAAAATGAAGCTCAGCATAAACGTGGCTGTGCTAGTATTGGACAGCACTGGAAAGGCTGAATGCCTTTTTTGCCTTTGACTTCATAGGAAAAGCTTGCTCCTGGACCTCTATGTATAGTATGTTCTCCAAAGATGGGCAACCAGCAGCAGGGAAGCTGTAGGCCAGGAACTGCATACAGGCTGGGCATACTCAAATTTAAGGGGCTGGTTCAGATGCCTACATAGGCAGGCAACATGACTGTGAGGCTACTGCCTATCACCTGTGAAAAACTGCAGTAATCAGAGGAGGTCCCTGATGACCAGAAAAAGGCTAACAGTGTCAATTTTAGGGGAATGATGGCTACAACAGGTACCAACTCACAATTCAATACACAAGGATGTTAATAAATTCAAGGACTAGGACAGCAGAAACTTCATGAAGTTCATCAAGGAACAGTGCAAAGTTCTGCCCCTGATGAACAGCCCCATGTCACAATACCTCACAGGAACCTGCTGGGCAAGTAGCAACCCTGCAGAAAAGGACTCAGACCGAGGAATGACTTACCACAATCAGTTCTAAAGAATAATTGCATTTGTACTTCTCACATGCCACCATTTTTTCTCTGTCTCTAAATTATTCTGCCTCCTTCATTCACCAGTTGTACATGACTAATATTCTACTAGAGTCCAACTCTCCAGGCCCTCATACTTCCCACCACATATTTCACCATCTCCAGCTTTTGCCTCCTGCATCCCTGGCCCACGTTTCAAACCTGAAAACACAAAGCTGAGTACAGTCTCAGGTGCTGCTCAAAGGTCCTGGGTGCAAGCTAAAGAGTAATACAGAAACAAGTTTCTGTTCCTCATCTAATGTACCTCCTACTCTGCTGCCTTAGGGCAATCTTTCAGCTCCATGGCATGTTTAAGATAAAAAGCCAACCTCTATTATTAACTCAGGAGAGAAACACCTCAGTCTGCCTCCTTGTCCCCAGAAGGTAAGAGTCTAAACACAAGAGGTGAGGCACAATTCAGTAGTACAACAGTTGTGTGATTACTGCACATATATGGACTATTATCCACATCTTCAGAATAATACAGATTAATTTTATCTAAGGCGAGTTACTTTATTCTTAAAGGTTATTTATCTCATTGTTAAAGGTGATTTACCTTGTTGAAGTTAGGTTACCTCCCTCCTATGTTAGAACATTAAAACAATTGCTATAGTACAGCTAGTGGATAAAACTTAGTAAACATGTAAAAAATGAAAGCATTTGGCAGGACAGGTTTGGACTGATAGTCCCTGGGGCCCATCTTGCATAGTGGATGACCACTGGGTCATCCTCAGTGGCTGCTGTTGGGCAGACTGGAACTGCAACAGCATAGGAAACTGTGTTCCCCAGCACATCCTGGTAGTGGGACTTCAGAGATGTTAGGGGCTGGAATCTCTTTTGGGCAGAGGAGATGCTTAACTTAGACCCCAAGGCGTCTCAGAGGCCACCCCAACCACACAGCCGACAATCAGAGTGTGGTACCAACCTAGAAGTTCTAAGCAAAAAACCTGCGTATTTTTTTCAGCCCGTTTTGGCATAAAAATATGATTAGTTTCAGGATAGCCTCAAGTATGTTTTTTAAATAAACAGAATGTTCAACAATTTTTTTTTTATCATACTCCAGTTAAACATGCCATAATTCCAGGATACAAAATTTCCATAAGCATTTGTTGAATTTGGCACATGAGACAGTACATAACAATTCAGTGAGGCAAGGCAGTGTGAAGACAAAAAAGGAGGACACAAAGGAATAAATTCTTCACTACGAGGGTGGTGAGGCACTGGCACAGGTTGCCCAGAGAAGCTGTGGGTGCCCCTTCCCTGGCAGTGTTCACGGCCAGGTTGGACTAGGCTTTGAGCAGCCTGATCTAGTAGAACGAGTCCCTGTCCATGGCAGGGGGTTGGAACTAGATGACCTTTAAGGTCCTTTCCAAACCAAACCGTTCTTTGATTCTGTGTGATTCAGTGATTTTACATATAGAAGAGTTTGTGCCTTGCTTTTATTATAACTGCCTCTGAGACTTATGCAATGCATCTTTATTTTTTGCTCATTGTCTTCTCGTCTTATTTAACGTCATTAGTTCTAATTCCCATCCTCACAAACTCACAATCAGGCCACAGACATAAAAGGGTGCAGAAAAAACACATATTACTACACAGAAAATAGACCTGAAAACTGCTTTTTTTAAACAGTAATGGCTAAAATCAAGTTCATGAATATACGTCCAAGTATATTTGCATATTAAAATAGAAATTTTCAATACCACAAAATGGAGAATCAATTGCTCAAAGATCATGAGCAATTCCACACTTTCCCGGGCCTAATGAAAAACCATTCTATTGGTTATCCAAGTATTACAACTTGCACTGCAGGATATAAAAGATTCATGTCAGTAGAGATTTAAGCTCACAAGAGTAGAATGATACTTAATGGTTAGTGAACTGCATTGGAATATTCCTTAAAGCAATTTCTCTTCTATGTCTATGTTACAATGCATTTTATTTCACCCAACCTACATGAAAACTGCAAATTCTTAAATAGGATAGGGGTTTATTGCTACCCCAAAATTCAAGCAAAACTTGTGGGTATCCATTTCTAGGCCTGTGCTTCACAGAGCAAGCTGGTTTCAGAAAAACAAGACATTTTGAGAATTACTGCTTAGCCCTAAGCTTATAAGCAACAATGAAAAAGAATAATGAGAACAGCAAATTCAGTAGGAAGAACTTTTCCAGAAATGTCATTTTGGATACTGAAATTCACTGTAGTGAGAAGCAACTTGCATGAAAGATACACTGCATTCTTTAATGCCTCTGTTTCGGTTTTCACCAAATGAGACACCAGTGAACATGGAAACAATAATTATATTGACTTCCTATATTTCTGGTCTCTCAATAGTTTTTCCTCTCAAACATGTGATGCCACAGCTGCACTCTCTGAATATTTTCAGCCTGATTATAGAGCTCCTGCAACCTGTTTTATACTGTTTGTGTTGTCAAGAATAAAACCAGGCTAATTCTTGGAGAGATGCTGTGAGCATGGCTTGCTAGCCACATGCAAATAAATCAGAATTTACAGTTCTATATATGAAATCTCACACTAATCTAATGCTTGGGAAAGTACAAAATGCTATCAGTCTTTTGTCTGAGTTCACCACAAACTTTCTATTTCCTCCAGTTACCTTGGTGTCCACAGGAAAAAAACTTGTATTCAGTCACCCCCTACCCATTTTTTAGGTAGTTTGGGCTGTGCTGCAGCTCTTGCCTATAATACAGTGGGGTCAGGTAGGTTCAAACCTTACAAAATTGGGGGTTTCTGACGGGTTTGATGAATGACAACATTCCTTTCAGGGCAATCAATTGTGCCTTTCCTAGCCTGCAGATTTTGTTTCTGTTGTCTATTACTATGCTTTCAACATATATCACAACTTAACTATGTATGTTTTCACTTAAGCATACCTGCCTGGGCAACCAGTACATGTCCTGCTTCAACCACACTCTATCCCTGTTCCATGTAGTCAGCACCTGCCTGTTGTGACTGCTGTTCCCACTGTAACTCCAAACCTGTTTTGGTACACACAGCTCCTCCACCCTGTCATCTCCAAAAGAATCAGCATGTTGCTTTATGCTGCCACAAGAATCTGAGCAGCCACACACCAAACCATGTCATGGAACCAGTGCAGCTTAAAGGTTAGCAAGCAAAAAAGCAGTGAGTCTCTTTCTTCAGCAGGGCTGTGCTATGCCATCTTCAAGTATTTGTATTACTATGGGATCAATATTAAGAACTCTAGCTTCAGAAAGCCAGAGCAATCCTTAAGTATGAAAAATTAATATTTTAAATATCCCTTAACATACTGATCTTGTTACAGAGATCACAGTGTCTGTAGCAGGAAGTCTTAATCCTTCTCAGCTTCAGTTTGCCTGCCTGCAGTCCATTTTTTGACTCCTGGGACATATCTGGGAACCATCTCAGTGTGTTAGGTCAGAGCTGGTGACCTCTTCTCTGACAGCTCCTTCTCCAAAGGGGAGGGTGACCTGTCCAAGACTTGGGATCCCTGGTTCAGCTTAGCTTGAAACACCTCAGGATCTTCTCCCATGGATTCTCAAACTGATCAACATGGGTTTTTTTTTTTACTTTCTTATGTTATCTCTTATGCTGTCTGCTCATTTTCTGTGACATTTTAGTCTCCTAGCTTAAATAGATAGGTAATTCATACTTGGAGCGTCCACTGCCTCATGAAAAAAGAAACAGACAAAACCAAACCATGATCATCATCACTCTAAATATTCTGCTTACATGTAGTGATCCGTACCAGGCCTTACACCTTGGAAGGTCTGCATATCAAGAAGTTAATCAACAGATACAGTCCATTTCAATATGTCTTCCTCTAAAGGTTACTGCAACAACATTTCCTGAATATCCTTTAACAATTTAATGGCAGCCTGGCAGTGGTATCATGACAAATAAATTTAAGTGACATAAAGGTTGCAGTAGCAGAATACGAAGTATAATGAAGCAATGTACTTCTTATGGAGATGTGACATGAAAAACATTGACCTGTGGTCCTAAAGTCATTTTCGTAAAACAAAAGCTTTCTTGGTAATAAAAACAAATCAGTCAATGTTCTGAAAGACTAATCTAATAAACCATCAGGGAAGCTACTCAGCTGCGTTAACTCCATTTAGCGAAAAAGGAGTCATTATTATTCCACCTTTGTACTTAAAGTTTGGTGATAACATTAGCCGCACTATGACAAAGTAGCCTTCTTGATTAATGGGAGATACCTCCAGAAATGGCAGTGAGACTCAACTTAGAAACATATGCTACCTTGCTGGTCATATTAAACAAAGCCAGCCTGACATTAGGATCACAAGGCTGGACTTAAATGGCAGGACAGAATATTAATTGCAGAGAAGCTGAAGATAGTGCAAGTGGCCCTGCATGAAATATTGCCAACTCAGAGATTGTTTATACTGACAAGCGACCAGAACATAAGGTGGATGAAAGAGGGGTCAGGAGTGCAAATATTTTGCATGGGAAGGAAAAAAAAAGAGAAAAAAAAGTACCTTCAGTCCAAGAATTCCAAACTGATTCTCAACAAATGGATACTATACTGCTTTGCAAGAGCAACAAAGCCTTGCCTCAATTTTTTTTTTGCAAGGTAAAGAAGTCATATTGCTATAGGCAGTAAGACTGGGAGAAATAGTGATGTACAAGAAATTTGTAGTGCGGGTAGGAAAGGATCACAGGCTACGATCCTAAAAAACTGTGCTTTTTAACTGTAAGCTCATACTTCTACACACACTCAGCAGCCATCATTTCCTGAGGAGCTGAAACGTCATAATGATTCTTTTCTTTATCAGCCCCACTCTCATTTGCAAGTATCTTTGTCATCTATTTTCTAAACAAGACTGTATTGGGAAATATTAAGGTACCAGGCGAGATGTCACTGAAGTATTTCTGATCTGAACTGGAAATTTTTCTGGAATTTTCCTGAAACCATTGGAAGTTTTTCAAGAGACCCAGAGGATTCCCTTTTTAACCACTCCCTTCCTTATCATGCAATGATTTTTGGAGATTCTACACACTTAACAAAATGGTTCTGTCCTAATCTGTACCACAAGCAACTCCACTAAACACAGTCAGGATTTTGTCCAATTGCACAGAAGCCAAACAAAGGCTGCCAGGTGAGACTTTGTGAAATACACCTCAAAAAGCTGTGAAACATTTGCTTGAGAAGGGTATAAATGGACATGCAGAGCAGAATAAAAAGGTAGAGAAAAGGAGGTAAATGAAAGGAGCAGATTATGCAGGCAAAGCTGAAAAAAGGCATCACAGATAAATATATGCAGTATCTCTGCATGTTTAGCAAAAAAGGTAGCCAGCCTGTGACTGACAGGGCTGCATAAAATGAGTGTTTGAAAGTTCTGAACAAATTTGAAAGAGTTATTCTTGCTGATACAACATGAACAGCTAATTATGATGGACATAACCCTGAGAAATCCCACTTGAATTCAGGTCTGCCAGGCACTTGCACAAGCAAATTGGTAGACAATTTCATGCCCTATCAGCTTAGGATATGAAATGATAGGGTAGACAATGAAACAGAACTGAGGAAAAAAAAAATTAGTCAATGCCTCTGAACTAGATCTGTGATTATGAATAAGTCTACAAGAACAGCAGCAGGTGCCATATCAAAATATATCATGGTAAGAAAATGAAGGACTTCACCCCTAGAGAAGACAATGCATTCAAGTATCCTGGACTGTGGGGAAAAATCCTGTCTCAGCAAAGATGAGCAAAGATGACAATCCATCTTTAGCTGACACTAATATTTAATTGTGACTCCTCCTTAAAATCTGAGTGGCTTTTCAAGGGGAAATTTTAAATACTACAGTACTTTTTTTCATATCACACATCTTAAAAATAAAATGAAATTTCCAGTGCAAAACTGAATTTACATAATCTGGATAACTGCAGTTTCAATTCCGCAGCAAGAATGAATATCAGAAAATGCTGCAGAATGGCAAAAGAAGTTTGTTCCAAGAATTTGTCCCTCATGCTAGCTATTATCGTATTTCATAGAATCATAGAATGGTTGGGGTTGGAAAGGACCTTAAGATCATCTAGTTCCAACCCCCTTGCCAAGGACAGGGATTTCTCACACTAGACCATGTTGCCCAAGGCTCTGTCCAGCCTGCCCTTGAGCACTGCCAGGGATGGAGCACTTACCACTTTTCTGGGCAGTCTGTTCCAGTGCCTCATCAGCCTCACAGTAAAGAACTTCCCCTGTCTAAGTTTTAACCCATTACCTCTTGTCCTATTGCTACAGTCCCTGACGAAGAGTCCATCTCCAGCATCCTTGTAGGCCCCCTTCAGATACTGGAAGGCTGCTATAAGGTCTCCATGCAGCCTTTTCTTCTCCAGGCTGAACAGACCCGATTTTCTCAGCCTATCTTCATACAGGAGGTGCTCCAGTCCTCTTATCATCCTCGTGGCCCTCCTCTGGACTTGCTCCAATAGCTCCATGTCCTTCTTATTTCATGTACTTACATCAGTTACTACCACCTGGATACATTTAAGAGATCCTGTGCTTGTTTATAGTCCTTAATCAACCCTTCATGAACCATGCATATTGTTCATAAGCTTGTGAACAGTTATCCTTCAGAGACTTTCAAAGGGATTCTCAGGACTTACAAAAGTAATGTATCAGCCTTATTTTTTTAAGCCTCAACTTGTGCAGTCAACATACAATTTTTAAAACAAAAAATTACATTTTGTCTAACCTTTGTAAGAGCCTAGTTGATTGTTTTTGTCTCTTACTGTCACCCTTAGTTCAACTTCTGTTACAGACTTGAACATGAATACCACAGTGAAATGGTGAAGACCAGCAGAAGAATGCCATTCGTCAGCCTACATCCCATGCTGTGCCTTTCATGTAAGTTCAGCACAGAAGCTGCCTTTAAGAATGTCCTGGGTTCAGCTATAGCAGTCGCTTTTTCTCCTTCTTAGTAGCTGGTGCAGTGCTGTGGTTTTGACTTTCAGCCTGGGAACAACGCTGATAACTCCGATGTTTTTAGTTGTTGCTCAGTAATGTTTACTCTGACCAAGGACTTTTCTCAGTCTCATGCTCTGCCAGGGAGGAGGGGAAGCCAGGAGGAAGCAGAGACAGGACACCTGACCCAAACTGGCCAAAGGGCTATTCCACACCACAGCACGTCATGCCCAGTATAGAAACTGGGGGGAGTTACCCGGAAGGCCCAGATCGCTGCTCGGGTCGGGCTGGGTATCGGTCGGCGGGTGGTGAGCGGTTGTGTCCTTTTCCCTTGTTATTTCCCTTATCATTATTATTGGTAGCAGCAGTGGTTTGTATTATACCTTAGTTACTGGAGAGCTGTTATCTCAACCCGTGGGAGTTACATTCTTTTGATTCTCCTCCCCATCCCTGAGGGAGCAGGGGGATGAAGGAGAGGGGGAGTGAGAGAGCGGCTGCGTGGTTCCGAGTTACCGGCTGGGCTTAAACCATGACAAAGAAAGAAGCTGTCTTTTCTATATTTAAGAAAATAATATTATTGCATTTCTTAGAGGCCAATTAGCTGGATTGCTCAAGATTATGGTAGCCTGTATAGACTCCCTGTTGGGCTGACTGTTGTGGCTTCCCTTGCTAAAGAAATAAGATAGGACTCCCTCCCAAAGCTCAGCCCTGCTTCCTGTTCCTCCTGCAGAAGAAAAACCAGCAAGCCTGGTTCCCCAGGGCTCATTCTCTCACTGTGCAACATCTCCTCGCATATCTGTTTTGCTTATCCTTTTCTTCCCCATGGCAGGAATACCCCAAGCTCAATGTTTGGGGCAGCAAAATTTAGTTTTGCTTACAGTGCAGAGAAATCTTGAATCAGCTTCATTTATAAACATTACACTTTACTCTCCAAAATGAAAAAACAAATAAACAAAAAAACCCCACCAAAACAAAAAAAACCCACACAACAAACAAACAAACAAAACCACAACACCAAAAACAAACAGACAAAAAAAACCCACAAAAAAAAAACAAAACAAAAAAAACCAAAAACCCACACCCACAAACAACAAACAAAAAAAAACCCCCCAAAAATATAAGTAGATCTTTATTTTGGGATTTTGGCACTGTCATAACAACTTAGGGAAACTGTATAGACAAACTGAATGTAGACTCCAAGTGAATCACTAAACTCTGGAAGGATTTATTCTCTCTTGATATCAGCTGAATTTGTTTTGAATGGAAAGAGGAGCAAAAAGATCTCAAAGTGAGATAATCAGAAAGCAACTTAGCAAGAGAAAGCAGATGAATGCTTGTCTTGCCCTTCTATTGATTGAGCTTCAGCTTCTGCACAAAGACCTCTGCAAAATCTCAGACAATTCACCCAAGGGTGGCATTACAGGAGACCCCATTAAGGGATTACAAGGATTGTAATGCACTGAAGAGTCTCAATTCCCCAGTCTCCTAGATGACTTGTAGATGGGGAGAGGAGCAGTGGGCCATCCCCTCTCAAGGCACTAGCTCCTCCTAGAAGGTGAGTCACAGGACTATGGCCCGAGCCACAGTCACTCTGCAGAGATGACTTCCACTGCTTCTACAAAAACATTTCCTCTTTGTCATAACATAAGGTTTTGTAAGATTACACAAGTCAGTCAAAACTACCCATAGGTATAGCACAGGCCCTCTGGACTTTCGTTAAGTGCAACAGGAAAGAAGTGTTCACTAACATAATTAAAAATGTACATTCCAGCAGCTGGAGAGCTCCAATCTGTGCACCCCAATATTCTCCATGTCAAGGACAAAGCAACAGTGTCCTTGTGCCCTAGTCTGGAGCCATACGACATCTTCAGCCCAGCCTATGTTATACCCAAACCCAAAAGATATTATTTTACTTTGTTCTGGTTCAAACACTATAAAAACAAAAACAAAACAAAAAATTAAAAGTCAATCATAGATATTCTGCTGAATAATTTGACCCAGTACCACCCTGATAAATGTTCTTTCCAGAGGTGTCTGTGACATTGAGATGCTTTGAATTGCCCATATTATAGAGGCGATGGCTGTTTACAGGATATTATGTATATAAGCAGTTTTGCTCTTCTAGTCTTAGCTCTGTGAACAAGGCTAGCCCTAAGGCAAAGCCTAAGGCAGAAAGCGAAATACATTTTTTAAAGGCTGTTTGTTAATCGAGCCCTAAACCACTTCCCTGTTCCTTGCCAGTTTTATCCTAACATAAGAACAAATCAATGTTAAGGCACTCTGCCAGATGCTGGGCAACTCAGACTCTGAGTTTCCTCCCACTTCCCTTGGCAGCTGAGATCTCTCAGCACTATCCAAATTTTGCTCAGCATCTAGCAGGATTCAGTCCTAAATGGGCTGCAATCTGCATATGAATATTTTAATTACATGCTGCTTTGCAGAATGAAAACAACCAGCAAAGCACAAACAGCTCTACTAAGAACTTGTAAACTGTGTGACAGGAGTAGCTTTATAATTTCAGCTTTGGGCATCTCTCTCTGAAAGGTTGTGATTAAGGGCACTGACAGCTTGTTGCCAGAACTCTGCTGCCCTCCCTCGCTCAGTGCAGAAAATAATGAGAAAATTAAGAGGTTTCTCAGACCACAAGCCTGAAAGTCATCCTTTTGCTGAAGGTGATTAGACTGAAGCAGGATGATCAGTAGCTTTCATGAAAGAAGAAGTCTCCATCTGGCAATAAGAGGAGAAAGAGAGCAGAGAAGTGGTTGAGCACCAGCCAGGTGCTGTTCTCAGACCTGCATCAAATGTACTGGTGTGACATGAGGCACCCAACTCTTGCCTTCTTTCTACAGTGACACTGCACAGAGGGAAAAACACAGGCTCTGCTGAGGATGGAGCCATCTCCCAAGAGCAGAAATTTTCCTGGCACTGTCTTTTGTCAATTCACTTCCCCTTTAGTAATTCACTATCTAGATAGCTTTCAGATTTGCTTTTGACCAGTGAGGTAATGGCTTTTGGCAACTAGCACCTCCTTTATCACTCTTATTGTCTTCCTGCCCACTGGTGTCCATGCTGCTACGATGCTCCACTGATTGACATCTTACATGTTAAAAAAAGAATTCAAATCTTCCCATGTTATTACATATGGGGTTTTCATACAGTCCCAAGATTTCTGGGTGCCACTACAGCTTCTAATGCTGCTTGATGTCAGGCTTCTCCCAGTTGTATACTCCTATCCCTGTAGTTCTTTCCATCCCAGAGTTACTAGTTCAGCAGCTCCATTTCAGCAGTGTCTGTTAGTCACCTGAGAACAGCTGTCTCTGCTGAGGACAGGAGCCTAGGATGATGTCTCCAATCATTGCCAACTAACACTTGTGCCTGTTATTTCAGTGCCACTACCACCAAGGTTCCAGCATTCAGTAGTTAAGTCATTTATTGCAATGGGTAGAACATAAATAGTTAATAGGCAGATTCAGTGCCAGCCTACCTTCTGCTCTTACCCATGACAGTGAAGATGAATATATCATCCAGTAAACATCCAATATGTGAGAGAGCATAGTAACTTCTCCCACTTCTGCACTGGTAGAATTTGGCCTCTGCCATAGAGTTGGACTTGACGTTATTTCATCATGATGATGAGTTACACATAAGCAGTTTTAACAGTGACTTTCTAAATCACAGGAGGCTTGAGTATTATCTCCAGAAATGGATCAAAGCTTACAAATGAGTGAAATCTAAAATCCAATATCAACTATTTGTGCCACCATAGAAAGACGGTGTTGAGGGCCCAGCTGTTAACATCAGGACATGTCAGACAGCCAGGTGGTAGGGGTGCAGGCAGACGCAGGGCAGCCCAAAAGAAGGCAGTGGGGTGTGGGCAACCAGAAGATGAAAGAGGAAGAGCCAAGAATAAAACAGCACAGAAGAGCTTTGTTGAACAGGCACAACCTAAGGGATAAATGTGAGAGAGACATAATTATGGGGAGTCCATGTGGAGACTTGACCTGGAGTAAGACACAAGGGGATGGCGAGGCTGTTAGGATGAACGTGAAAATGGAGCGAGGTGTCCTTGGCAGAGAGGTCCCGATACTCTGGGTAAATGACCTCTAAGAAAGTGCTTGGTTGAACAGCTGTGAAAATACCTTGACTAAACAGAGAAATTCAGTAATCAGAGGAACCAGCTTGAAAGACATTTTCAGTATGTTCTCGAGTCTTGCTCTGCAGAAATAATTTTCTTAAGCATCCTTCATCTCTTTACTAGCCTACCAAACAGCTAGGCAAAGCTGGGAAATAAGCCTGTTTGGAATAACAAACATCAAGGTGATTTAGGAGGAGAGAGAGAGAGATGCTTGGCTAGATTTCTTTGTCTTTACTTTTAACTAAACAAAGAAAGGGAGGGAAAGTTTCTTGGTAACAGAAATAAAAACATTCATGACTTTCAGAGCCATTGCCACATCATAACAAGGGCTAAGCCAGAGCGCAGGTAAAAGCTGTGAGATCTCTCTAAAAAGAAGGAATCTCATACTGACATGACATTTCCAGTTTCACATTGACCTCCTATGTCCCCACTACTGAAAGGTTCATCAGTTTCCAGAAGCTCTTAAGAGCTTGGGGGAATGAAATGAAATATTATTTTTCCTCTCTAGATGCTCTACTTTAAACCATCTACAGTCACAATTTTGTCTCATAAAAGCCACTGTGCTTAACTTTAAAAAAGTTCTAGATTGCAAAACAAAAGAAGATCAAAAATCAATATCATCCTGCAGACCTGGCCTGCTTTTTATCAAAATGGTGCTGTATTTCCTAAAAGCTTTGATGAACCTGATTAAGAGGCAAAGGTTGAGACAGAGATCAGGTGAACCTCAAACACTTAGTTTTCTTCTCACACTCAATAAGCTGTAAGGGAATTTGGTTGAGTTTTCCTATAAGTTTGATGTTTTTTCATGTCCCTAATTTGAAGTAAATTTCAGCATGTGTGAAGTCACAGACTTCTGTAGTCCATTAGTTTTACTAGACTTCAGTGCGTGCATGCTGTCTCTATACAGAGACATAAAAACATCTAAAGAACTTGAAAAATATGACATAAATGTGACCAAGTATAGGAAGACGAGAGACTTGAATGCTAGTATGTCTAACTCAGCGGACTATTTATGAGCTTGGACTGTGTCTCCACATTCTTAGTAGACCTATGCCTGATTATCTTTACCATTTGAAGAATCATGAATTCAATTCTTCCCATCTTTGGATAACACTTTTTCCTGTCAAGATCTTGGATGTGATGACATAGTTTACATAGGTCCTCTGTACTGTTCAACACAAAACCTATTAAAACATTTAAAGAGGTGGGGATTTGAAATCATAATAAATAGCAATAGATGGCCCTGATATGAGTGCATGGACAAGTCTTTTTTCAATATGTCAATGTTAAGCCTCTTGAGAAATAACCTCCTTTGTTCTTGCTTTAGGGACATCAGTTTAGCCCTCATATCCATCAGCAATACTTAGTACAGTCACAGACAAGCAGACTCCCTCTCTGGATTCAGAAGTGTTTGCAGTCCTCACCAAGAGGACTTGCCTCCTTGTTGTAGCATCAAGTTGCAAAATAAACAGTCAGGCAAAAAATTACATTTCTCAGCTTGGGCACCACAAACAAAACCCAAACAAATGAGTGTTTATTGGAATGAGCTTAGCAAATGGTGACTTCTTACCAGTGGGCTATCCATGTGCTGTGTATGGATTGTTATCTGTTAAATCTCCTTAATAATGTACTATGTTACATAGAGATTGCAGACAGGTTCCCTAATGGCAATAGGTGATGACATGAGTGTTTATTGGAAAGGACTTGAAAATGAAAATTGTAACATATATATTAATCTTCCAGAAAGTCCAATTGGTAATAGCCCATGTTGGGTTTTGGTTCACATTATACTCGTCAGTACTATGTTGTAAAGATTGCATTGGGCACACAGGTTACTTTGGTTTTGTTTGAGGCTTTTTGTTGACCTAGCTGAATACAGAAGACTCAGTCTGGAAGAGTTGCCTAGACATGAAGAAAAATAATCTAAAGCTATGTAGTAACAGGCATTCAGGACTGAAATCTCTCTATCAGCCCATATATTAATAATTTTTTGATGGTACAGTGAGCATGTTCCAGTATTTGAAAAGAAGCTTGATCAGACCTCCTCTTGGCCACAACTTTTTGGCAACTAGTTATTTCCTTCCATTTGGGGTTTATTTTGTAAATGTTATGGGTTTCCAAGATATCCAGCATCTTGCAGCATATCACTGTATTTCTCCATTAAGGATGCTGAAAATTAAAACTGTCAGTTAAAATATGTTTTAGAGTCAAGTTTACTGGTAATTATATTTGTAACATGTCACATCTCACTGATCAATGTCACAGTCAATGAGCCATGAGTTCATTAGGTCCACAAGGAACAAGTCCCTAAACCCAGAATATTCTGAATGCAGACTGAAAGCAGATGCGGAAAAGTAAAAAAGAACAGCACCATGGGAATGCTAGTTTCTCCACGATTATACTGTTTTCAAGAGGGAAATTGTTCCAAACACAAACAACATGACAATGAACTTCATAAAAGTGGGATAGCTAAAATATACAGAAAGTTTCCCAGAAAAGATGCTCTAATTCAAAGTGAGTTACAATGATCCATGCACTTCATTAAGGCCTTTTAGAAAAGCAAAACAACAGAAGACCTGCAGGTTTCCAGACTGATCCTTGCAAAAAAGAAGTAACAAAACACAACTGATTTTCTGATTATAACAACCAGTTACAACTATGTATAATTCCTGGAAATTTTAAAGAAGTCTGAGATAGAGAAGTTGAAGGACACAGGGAGAACAGTCCATTTCTCACCCTGCATTAACTCCTCCAATGACTTTCAACTCTAGAGAGGGATTTATCTTACAGCGACATCACCGATATGTACACCTCTCTCTAGAAGTGTATCTTGAGCCAGTTGCCTTAAGCTCCCTAGAGGAAAGGAAGGTATTTTTAGCTAGGATTCACCCAACCTATTTTTCACATCTGCTTTACAATACATTAAGACTTCACTCAAGAGACTCCTGTTCCTCTAACAGTGACTATAAAGGGAATCTCAATGATTCATGCAGAAGCTGAAGTTTACACTTCAGATCTCTAAGATTAGATATGCAAAAGTTTATCCCTAGGGTCTACAGAAAAAGCATCTAAACTTTTCTGGCATGGAGAAAAGAGAAAGCTTTGCCAGAGGAGACTGCAGGAGTGTGTCAGGAAAAAACCAAACCTATATAGTTTTCTGTTGTATGCCTGCAATCAAGATGATACCTGGCTCATATAGTGCAACTTACCTGTTTGACCTGAAGAACTCAGATCAACTTCTGATCCTGAGCATTTGGTCCCTAAGACATAAGCCTGAAATAGAAATTTTTGGAAGGTTGAGAAGGGCAAACCTGAGTCTTTCAGTTCCCAGGCAAATGCCATAACCTCTGAGTAATCCTTTAAGGTTGTGGTGGCAGGGACACCGCTGCTGGTCATGGAAATGGAAACAGACAGTACTGACCTTTTATTTTTTTTTTTTCTCTCCTTAAGAACAGAAGCAAGGTCTTGGTCCATGAAACCTACAAAGATTGAGACATCAGTGCTGGCAATCAGGATAGATTTCAGAATGCCCTTGCACTTATTGTTATTACTGGGAACATTTCTGTATTTCATTTGGATTGCCATGTCTCCCTAGGAAAACTACTGAATCCTGGTCCGCAAGCCATTTACCTAACCAGATATGTTCTGTGAGACCCAAGTCCTTTATAGGACGTAGCCCAAACTGCATCTGAGGCTTGGACTGTCCCTTACTGACTCTAGGGATTTAAGAAGTCTACAGACCTTTGAAAATTGTGCCTTTATACCACATTATGAAGTGAGGAATTTCTGTCAGTAGGTAAAGAACATAATACACTCAAATTTTTATTCCCATCCTCTTTACTCTCCCACAGTATATTTCTGTATTCCCTTGAGTGCATTATCAAATACACAATAAAACCATAACCGAAGATAATGATGAGTGATGAAAGAAAAGTGTCCTGGCAGGTGTCTAATAGAATATAATCACTCAACAGGAAGCATCCAGTACCATTTAGTAACAGTATCTCTCAAACTCAGTATTTTTTCAGATTTCAATATCCAGAAGTCATCCATCTCTTTTTTTTTCCAGTTAATAAAATTATTCTTCCTTTTGTCTGCAATTATTAACAAGACTATTATCTAAATGAGTATTAGCTCTTTCTTAATTAGCAGGCAATTCAGCTGTGAATTGCACACAAAACCTTGTCTATTTTAATAAATGGGTACATTGCTTTACTAGCGCTGAGCAATTAATTACTCAGAAACTGTGTTTTGTCTTTCATGTGGTATTTTCCTCACATTTGCATTGTTTACTAACCCATGCCACTGTCACATAGACTAAGAGCTTTCTACCCAATCTAGGTTGCTTATGAAGTATCAAAACCCAGAGACAATTAATGGCTTGGAACAGGAATTCTTCTGTGTCCCCAATTTTCTATCCTCTTCAAGAGCAGCCAGCTGACATACATATGCTTCAGTGGGGTCCAGTTACCTGTATATATGTCTAGAAACCTGCACATCTCAAAATAATATTTAAAGACCTTTACTTTCAGGTCATTCCCGCCTGCTGTCCTATGGATATTTAGTATTTGTAAAGAAGGCCTGGGACCTCAAACCTGATTCTTTACAGTCATTCACAGCAGTGAATATAAAGCAGGTGTAACCCCTCACAGAAGCTGCCTAGGACATTTGTCAACACGATTACACAAGCTGTAGAGCAGAAAAGTGAATAATTCAGCCCTCTTCCTGCCTCCACCCACATCTTATATTTGTACGTAAAACACCTATGATCCCAAAGATGTATGGGTATGCAAGACAAGTATGCTAATGAGGTATAGCCTTGAGGCATGTCCACACTATATGCTTCAAAAGCGCCTACCTTTGGAAACAGGATTGCTGTTCACATGTTTTTCTTCTGTTAATTAATAATAAAACCCAAACTAAAATATAAGTGTCTCCACTTTTTATTATCTAAAACAGCTCCATGCAAGATGACAGTAGGTAGCCCGGGTGGGCAGTCTACACAGTCTGTCCTTGGTACTAAGCATTTGAGGACTGGCTTTTTAACATGCATCTCATGAAGTGTTTGTCTGATCAATGAACACTGTACATAGGCTGTCAGAGCATATTGCAGTCCCATTTCATGTAGGGCTGTTATGACTTGCCAACTCAAGTAGAAGAATACAAGTAAATTATACAGGTATTTTGCATTTCAGTATTGAATGCATTCTGGTTTTAGTAAGTAGGAACAAGAATTGGTTTGCAACTGGTAAGCCTCATGCAGAACAAGAAGTGTCAAGGGTTCTCATGTTAAAAGTGGAGTATTGCAACTGATTCTCATTCACGGCTGACCACTCTTCCCTGCACCCTTCAGGTATCTCAGCTGTGAGCTTCCTTTTATCTCTGTGGCCTGTCTTTCTGCCCTGTCCTTTTTCACATGGCTGCCCAGAACTGGTAGTTTGCTCTCTACCTCTGCATGCATACTGTTGGGCTGGAAGCTTGTTCTGAATCCTGCTTTCTCAAACTAAGGAAATTCACCCAGAGTCATACACTCCTTTAAAAGACTCATGTTCACTCAAGCACTTAGCTCCATCCCTAACTCTGAGCATCCAAGAATTTTACCTAAGGTGAAACATTAAACGTGGGATGTACTCATGCAGATGCAAGCATCGTCCCACCACTAAGGGCTGTCTGTCTTGTAATGACAACTGCCATATCTTTATCAATGCCATACAGCAAATCAGTAACAAACTTTCAAAGAGTGCCTTTGCACTAGTCATTTAAGAGTGCCTTATAAACCACCACTCACATACAGGTGCAAAAACATGCCTGTGAGTTCATAATCTTCAGTTAACAACTCTATTTATTAAGAGGTTTAGCAAGATCTATAAAGTCACATAGCAAGCCCACATCAGAGCTGGAAATAGAGTGCATACATTCAACTCCTAACACTGTGTTTGCTATTTAACAGTCTTGTCATGCCCAGAAGCTGCCTGGAACAGCAGCAGGGTGCAACTTCAGTGCTCAGACCCAGTTTTGCTCTAATCCATGTTCCCTTTTACCCACCAGTAAATTGCTAAGAAATCTAGCTCAGAAAAAGGATGGGGCTAGATCCTCAGCAGGTATAAACCACCTGAGCTCCATTACAGTCAACAGCTAGATTTGTCTTCAGCATAAATAAGAAGATTATTATTACATTTTTCTATCAGGCACATAAATATAATTTAAATCCTTGTAGAATGTCTTCTTTTATTAGGATGACAAGGACTTTATGTAGATTAAGTCTTCTTCACTATACTGTCCATTTTCTAGTTAACGCAGGCATTCTTATCTGACTGATACAAGACTGATCAAATCCTTTTACTTAACCATCCTATTTTTCTTCATATGTTAAATACTGTTTCAATTATCATTTATCTTACACATACAGAAACCACTACTATCAGAATATGCCTGTCTACTAGAAGATTGACATACTGTAATTCCTGAATTGGTAGGTTTGATTGGTGATAAACTGAATAACCTCAGAAATTTTATGGAGGTCTACAATAAGCCTTATTAAAGTGCTGGCATCAGCTTGCAGGCACATGTGTGCCTCAGCCCCACAGCTGCCACTCAAGTGCAATCCTGTGGAAGTAATCATAGCTGCAATTTTCATCAAAATGTAAATTACATGACAAAAGACTGATGTGATAAATGACACAAGCCAAACAAGAACCTCCATAATAAGACCAGGCTAAGGAATTCCTGACTCTTCATTTGTAGCTGTTATCAGTACCTAAGGAACAGTACAGAGGTTCATTAGTCCTATTGCTGGGATGTTCTAACAGAGACCAAGAAGCTAGTTGTCTCACCGAAAGCTCGAGAGGCATTGTAGGTTTAGATAAGGATCTTC
This sequence comes from Nestor notabilis, assembly GCF_000696875.1. NCBI lineage: Eukaryota > Metazoa > Chordata > Aves > Psittaciformes > Psittacidae > Nestor > Nestor notabilis. The sequence continues at coordinate 95,002 of NW_009913146.1, read as the reverse complement.
ACTCCCGGTCATATTCGCCTCATTTTGTCTCTCGAGGCCTCTCTCCGTTACTGAAGCAGTCACGTTGCTTCATTCCCAGATGCTATTTTCAGTCCTGGTTTGGGCTGCTATTGTGATGATGGCCAAGAGAGGGCACCAGGCCCTTTTCTACATAGTTTCCCCCCATGCGAGTTCCAACCAACTGTACTGGCACAACCAGGTTGACTTTTCGGCAAAGCCTCTCGCAGGAGAAAATTAACATACCCACTAATTCAAGTGAATCAACCAGACACCATGTAGCAAACGCCCCAAATGCTCTAGGAGAAGGGAATTTCTGTCCTGGTTGCAGAGGTGCCCTCCCTGAACTGGGTCCCATGCAGAACTCCCATGCACAGATGAACAGGCACCCAAGTTACTTTCTCCAGAAATACCTGCTTTTTTTTATTTAAAAGTGAGGTGAATCAGAAATAGCCCTGACGCTTTTCATGCCTCAGGTGCTCCAGGAAGCAAGCATGTGTGCTGGTGCTGAGGCTGCAGCTGACAGGACAGGACAGGACAGGCTTATTCGCTTCCCTTCTTGATATAGTAAGTGGCATTCAGTAAATTGTGTCAGACTGCTGAATCAAATAACACGGATCACTACAAGACAATTACAGCCCCTGAACACTACTGGCACTATATGAGTGAATAATAACTGTGCCATCTTTGACAAGGGGATGTGTAATCCTCAGGGTATTCAGGGACAGGGTGTGATTTCCAAAAGTTGGTCAGGAAAGGTGTTCAAAATCATACCACCATTGGCCAAAAAGCCCTCCCTGTGGATTTTAAACGTTTGTGACAATAATATATAAAATTACTCTCTAAACAAACCCTTTTCTATATCATTTACAAATGCTTTGTTCAAAACTGCATATCATTATAATATGGAAGAATATTGGTGTCAAGACATAGCTACTTTGATGCACACATGACATTAAAATACAAATATTGCCAGTCCAGGGATAGGATTAAGAAAAAAAATAAAATCAACATTAATAACATCCTCTTAATGGCACTTTAAAAATACAGTTTCCTAACACAATGTACCTGCCAAAGTGTTCAACTGATTTTACATCATGTCAGGGCATAGCTGGCAATGCTTCCAGTTGCACAGGAAAGCTAGTGATCAATGAGAAGAAATGCAATTCACCATGCTTGATAGGTGAATTAGTGAGGCAGCAATACTTCTGAGAAAACGTCAAGAGTGACATGTGGGAACCTTCTTTCTGCCAAACCTACCTTCACAGGCAAACTGACACTATAATTACAAAATTTTTCCATTAATATCAGGCAGATATTAATATCCCGCAGAAGGCAGGTAAGATTGTCAAATAAATATACGTTTCCTCGTATTTTGAGCTGAAAAAAAGAATATTAAATTTAGACTGGTTTTCATGCCTCAAAAACCTTTTCATCATTTGCAAATAAAGATACACATACAAAGGTATCTTCTTCAAAAGAAGCATACTGAAAGTAGCCACCAGATCCAATTTTAAATCCTGTTATTTTTAAATATTGTTCACAGCAGAAGTAATGTAACCACAACGCATTTAGGAAAGAACTGGAATAATCACTAATCTCTACAAGTTCAAGAGCAGAAATCATTCATGTAAAGCCTCAACTGTGAGGGTTAGATTTTGCCTGAAGCAATACCTGCCAGTAGTCTCATTGAAAATAGAGCATACTCTTAGAGAAATGCTGTTAGGGGAATGACAGGGGAAAGAGAAAAGCTTGAACTCTAAAGCATGAAGTTTAAAATTCCCATCACAGCTTTCACAGATAGCTCTGACTGCTGCTATAAGCTCCCAACACACATCCCAACACCTCTTGCCCTTGTTAGCAATGCTGTCCCTCATCTCATTCACTTCCCTGAGATCCAAGATCTGCCCAAGACTGAACTCCTGTTCAATCACCAACACCCCTCCTCACTCCCCCCCAAAACCAGTCTCAGCAACGGCTGTATGAAATGAGGACTAATTGTGCTCAGAGAAACAGCCCCATTAGGTCCCATTAGCACTCTGTTTAGGACCTTGCTTGGCTCTCCTATCGCACCCACACAAGCTTCCTGGTTCAGGAGCTCTGCATTTGTTCCAATCACACCATTACACTAAGCAAAGAAATGATCACAAAAAGGGTAGTGTGATTTTGACTGATTCTTGTGTGTCTCAGTACCACCGCAGTGCCGCTCAATGTCTGATGACTAAACTGTGACTCTAGGGATAGGTCTGACCAAAATGCAAAGCACACAACATGCTGACCCTGAGAAAGCCTTCAAGACAAAACATCCTCCCCAACACCTGAGAAAGAGGAGACAAAAAAGGTATTTACCAGCAGCAGTTTATGAGGATACAACTGTACTGTCCTCCAGACCTGTCCTTCACCAAACCTTAACCCATGACTATTAAGGCCAATCAACTGAGATGTCCCTGTATCAAAATTCAGCCACTAGACACCTGCAGGCTGCCCACACATCATGGCAGGCTTTCACACAAAGGGAAGGCAGTGGTGGGGGAGGCGCTCATGGGGCAGATTTAAGCAGGAGAGAGGTTCTGCACCCTGATGGAGAGGTCTGCGGCAGGTAGGAGATCCTCCCTGGCTATGTTTTCAGGCACTGGGAGGAGACAGGAACAGCCCCAGGTATCCTCTGCCCCTCTGCATATGCTTCCTGCATGGAGGATGCCCTGATGGTTTGGTAGCCATCAGCCCACCCACTGAAGCAGGGAAAAGGACTGTTTGCTCAAATCAGGTGCCCCCATATTTCTGAAGCTTTGCTCTGGATGTATCTGAACCCCTTTATTTAAAAACATCTTAGGTGTTGGGAAAACAAAACAGAAAAACAAACCCACCACATCAGAACAGCTCTATTTTCAGACAGGAGAACAAACTGACGGCCAGTTAGCTGCCCAGAGGCTTACACGTTCATGATGGGAGGGCTGAAAGACACTGTCTCAGGGTCTTAAAACCTATTAGAAAGAAAAAGTCAGCCACACACTGAATTTCTGGAAAGTGGTACCTGAAACATACTGAACTTCTCTAAAAGTACAACACGGGACAATTATCATTGAACAGTTTCTCCAGAGTTGCCAAGACCACATTTAAAATCAGGTATGAAGACTATCCAAGCAAAGAAACAGTGGCAGCCCAAGGACAGGAGTATAGATCTTAGGAATACCATGGAAAGAGGTCATAAGCTAGAGCTGGAAAGAGGTCATAAGCTAGAGCTGGAAGGGAGGGGTAAACACAGCTGCCTACATTTAGCTTTTATGTTTTCATAGATACATACCTATAGATATGTTTATCAAAAATTCTGTCTGCAAGCTTGTGGCAGGTATGTCTTTGTTGTATCCAGACAACATGAACAGGCTTCCTTTGTAGACCTTGCCTTTCCTTTTTACTGAAGTTGAGACAAAAGCTGCAACCAGGTTTATCATGGAGTTAATCGTATTCAGGCCTAAAGATGCTTCTTCTGCCTCGCTACAGGTACTTAGTACATCAAGAAAGAGAAGGAATCCCCCATTATCTTTCTTTTATTCTTCACCAAAGCTCAGAAACAACTGAGTAGAGCAAGTTTCTCATCAACATACCTCTCTCCCCACCATGCTTCCTGACATTTTACATGTCTAATTCTGACTTTCATTTATTAAGAAAGAAGATAAGCTTCAGTGTTATCTAGGGGCTTTAGATTGCACAATTGAAGACTACTGCTATATTGTCTACTGATTCACAACAGTGTCTGATATCGAGGACTGAAAAAGGGGTTGAGGGCAGGGGCAAAGTAGTCCTTGCAGAAATTCTGGTTACCTGCAGCAGCAGAACAGATCATTCCAGTGGAAGCAATAAAGGAGCAAAGTCACTACCAGGAAAGAGGAGACACGTATAATCATCTCAGACTTCAATCTCTGGCCTTCCAAACTGCTTCCCACACAAGCAGCTGCTTCCTTCCCCCCAGCACCTCTACGGGAAGCGTGATGTGGCGAACTTTGCTCTTCAGAACTGCACTGAAACTGAATGCCTAAAGAAAGCAGTGTAGAATTCCCATACAGAGCTGAAAAGGTGCTTGCAGATCACAGTGGATGGGGGTCTATCCACCAAGGCCATTCCAGCTGAGAATTAGAGAAACATTTAGATTTGCTACGACTGCTGCTGTTCTAGAGGCAGAAGAACAGCATCCTGAAGAGATTAACTGTTCAGTTCTTCTTTCACAGGATTTGACATTAAAAGGTGCTGTTGCATAGGCTAGGTGTGAAATGAGAGAATCCACCAATGTTCTATGAAGTTTAATTTCAAGAGTATAAGGGGAAAAGAGAACAACTTTACACTTATCTTGAAAAAATTCCCCTGCAGTGTGTGTAGCCAAGCTCAGTATAGCAGTGGAACATTTTAGTTCACTAAGCTGAAGAAGCAGATTTCTTGCTCAGGGAGAACAAAACCAGAAGAGTTCCTGGAGACAAGCAATGAACAAGAAAAAAGTAACTTTTTAAGTCCTTCTGGTTTGAGTCATAGCTGAGATACTTTTGATAACGAAGATAGACGTGTGGCATGTGTCCTGATCCTTTATCACACCCAGTCTTGACTGGTAGCTGATGGGAGCACCTCGCTCCTGGGGCTGGTTTGTGTCAGCCTGGGGCAGCCTGTGCGCAAGGCTGTCCTGGGGTGGGACACAAATAGTTGTGCCACAGCAGGGCAGAGGCTGTATGGACATAAGCATGGTAAAACCCTGTTACAATAGCTCTGAATCTCCAAGAAAAATCTCCCTTCCATTCAACAGGCACTAGGAAATTGTAGGGAAGCATGTGCCTTATGGTTTTAGTCTGGCTATGTCCTCTTTGAAGGCTCTGAAAAAAGGCAAGGAGCTGCTTTGTGAACAGACAAGCTAATTTTACATCATATAATAACTACTCCATTTTTGTTTGACCTAGACACTTCAGCTTAAAGGAGAGACAGAGAAAGTTCTCATGGATATTAAATTTTATATCCATGCCAAGCAAGCTGTAGTTTCTGTTTTGCATATTATCTTTTACTAGTTCTAGAAAGCACTGCAAAGAAGAAAGTCATCCATGTGGAAGGAAACAATTTGCCACAAATAGGATCAAGTAGTACTTATACACAGTACTGCTGTTTACAATGGTTTTTATCTTCATTAAACAATGCACGAGGACCTCCTCGAGCTCAGTGAGTCAGAGCACACAAGTGTTGGCTGCCCATTCCATCACTTCACTTGTCCTGCATTTCTCTGCAAGCCTTGTGCTCCTGAAGGTGAAGCCATGGAACGTGAACCGAAGCAAGGCCCAGCCCAGCCCAGAACATAGCTAGGGTTGCACATGCCCTCAAGCTATTGTCTCTGAACCCACATTCTTAATATTTTCCCAGAAAAAAGTACATTTCCCTTGAAATATAGTAAGTGCACAGGACCAATTATTCTCTAAGCTCCCCTGTAGTTTGAGCATTGGTGTCAACAGAAGCTTTTCAGCCTTCTCAGTACCTTTTAATATGATAAAAGCTAGCCATATTTAGAGAAATATTTCACATACTAGCTTCTATACATTGCTGGCAACACTTAAAGTATTAATTGCTTTATACCTAATTTTGTTCTGATTCATATATTGCTTAATTAGGATTTTTACTTAGAAACAGATGTCTGTCTTCATTAAATCATGATATATTCTGATACCCAAGTGGAAGCACCTGTTTTTTTGAATACACTAATTTATTTCCTACATGCCAGAAATCACTCTGAAGGGAATTCAGACTATAATCATTCAGTTTGTTTTCACTGGAGCTTATTTACAATAAACTTTGCAAGTTTTTAGTGAACAGAAGTCAAATATAGGTGACATTTGTCAACAACAAGAGCAAATTTCTATTATTGAACTTGGTACTACATCTATATTCATGGAAGTACCTGCACATGTACACAGATGATGGTCCTACCATGCCCCATGTTGTATACAGATATCAGTAAAAGAAGCTAGCATGCAAAGAGCCTCCAAAATACATATATTAAAAAAAAAAAAAGAAGAAGAAAAAGGACAAGGAAAAAAGCTGGATTTTCCCCCTCCCATTTCATGATGTAAAACAGAAAAGAAACTTGAATGGTAAAGAATGTTACCAAAGTCCCAAAGATTCTGTCAGAACCTGCCTCTAAAATGACCTCTCCTTTTCCTCTTGCAGTTTCACTGAACTGAACCAGTAGCACAATCTACAAATGCCACATATGCTGATATATTTTGCAGTTCTCAGTGCATTTAAGAAAGAAAACTTTTCTTAAGAAGGCTTTTTATTAAATTACTGGGCTCCAATCTTCTCTCCACGAAAGAGAACAGAGTTGAAGCTCCCAGATTATGTTCTTATTGCTTCATCTTGCACACACAGACATGCAGAACTCAGAGCCCGATTGCACAGACAATCAAAAGCTCCTGCTCTAAAATGCAGAGAGACTTGTGTGATAGAATCTAAGATCTCTCTATGCATCTAAAATTACAGATGCTCCTCAAAGGCTCAGGAAGTACCAAGGGAAATCAGGACTCAGATGATGAACTTCAAAAATATACTGTTTGAATGGTTTGGTAACCAGACACTTATCTTACATTCTTTGTGTGGTATTACTCCTCCTTCTAGATCATTGTTTTTCCTCTTCTGTTTCCCCTGCTTCCACAGCTCAATTCTTCTGCATCCTACTTCACATCTTGATTCTTTCTTTCCACTCTTTTTTGACTGCATACTTTTTCATATTAAATTATACATTATAAAGACAATAGCTACACAGTAAACATCTAAGCAGGAATTGTGCATGTATGTGTGTGTGCTAAATTTAAAAATTGGACAATCACAGCATTTGTGATTACCCTGTACAGCCCTTGTTAGGAGAGTGCTAGAAGGTCTGGTTTTACCAGTAACAAATGCCATTTAGATTCCAAGTTCCTCTTTTAGACTTGAAAGGGAAGTAATGGCAATTTATTTTATATAAACTCATGTTTTCGAGCAGTCATATCATCATTTGTCTAATTTTGCACAAATAAAACCACCTCATTATACAAGCCCCATTTGATTTTGATTAAGCTAGGATATAAGAGTATGCCAGAAAAATATATACTGTGACTCAATGCAAATAGAGACAAGAAAGCCTCTGGAACTAGGTGAAGCATATCAAGCTCTATTTATCCATCAAAAAATTTCCCCCAAAAATCCAGTACTGAGTTGCTTTAATGTGCTAGCATTTTCCATTTTCTACTCAAATTCAATTTAGAAAGAAAATGTTATTTCAGCTCGTGTGCTTGTTGGCAAATAGCCTAACCCAATAGCTAGAAATTCAGTGACTGACTTCTAAGTCAACATTCAGAAAAGGTCTTTGAAAAGGATTAGATTTTCTTTGGAAGCCAATTTGATTTGGAAAAAGTGATGATACAGGTGAGCCTATTAATCTAAAATATAGGACACTAATTATTGAAGGGGGAAAAAAAGTGTAGTTCTCAAAAGACTGTATGACTATGCTAGCAGTTCACTGGGCCTTTTGTCACTTTATCACCAGTTCTTTTAATGTGGACATTTTCCTGTTAATTTTCTCTCAAAGTCTGAGAACAAAATTATTCAGACTTACGTACGTGTCTCTATACCATCCTTTAGATGGAAAGGAGCAGTGCAGACAGACCACAGCACCTCACTTTGCTATGAATAGGAATGACAGTAAGCAAGAGTGAGGCCAGAGGATTTTGACTGAGAAATACTCCTGGGAAAAGTAGGTACACCAAGTATACAGCAAACAAGCAAATATCCTATCACACCTGACTGTTTGTCTGCACTAGGTCTCATTTACGACATGCACACCTTCTCAGCCGTTAAGAAAATCATACTTTCCTCCACTCCTGTCAAAACAGCAGAATTGTCTCTCTCAAGCTTGCTTTCAAAACTCTTCTTAAAAGCAAGGTATTACCTCAGGGAAGGTACCAAGCTCAGGAAATTTCTGTTCCCAAGATGACAGTTTCATAAACTTACAAATGAAAGTGGAGGGCTGTGCTTTGCAACTGTAACCATAGAAACAGGTACCAGCAGCTGGATTAATAGAGACCTGGGATTCCACCCTGCATAAGATAACTTATCCAAAAAATGCCTACCTACTGAGGTCATGCAATTAAACAAACACTATTCCAGTGTATCTTACATCGATCATATGGAACAGTCTCTGGCTGCCAGGGACAGAACTAGAGCCTCACGAACTTGCAGATTTCACAGCCCCCAGATGTGCCTAGCTCAACAGAGAAGATGCTTCCTAACTACTCTGCTACTTTTACTCCTCTATCTTGTTTTCCCTTGTGTCTTTCTCTTCCTTCTTCTCTTCCCCTCCATCTTTTTCAGTTGTATTCTTCACACTCCCCTTTCCTGTACTTCTCTTGCTTCTCTAGAAGTAATGCCAAGGAGCAACCATCAAAGTCAAAAACAACTGTTGAGAGAGGGCTTGTAAGATGGCTTCCCTGTCCTAAACTGCCACTGACTTAGTTCCATTTCATCTGCACTATCCTCTGTCAGAAAGCAAAGGATGATACAGCGTGCCATGTCCTAGCGTGTGTCTCACCCCATAACCAAGGCACTGGACTGCCAGTTTTCATGTATAACCGTGGAGTGGCACCACATGCCCTAAAGCTAAGGGCTTCTTTGATGAACAATATGCACTATGTGGTACCTGTAGCACATAGAACATAATTTTGCTGGGTAGAAAAGGTAGTTATTTTGGATTACTCTTTTTAATGGAGGATGGATGTGAAAATAAGCCCCACCAACTTCTTTAAGAGATAACTTCTCATAGTAATAAAAATGCAACTGCATTTTTGAATGCATCTGGTAAACAGAGAAACAGCAATAGTAAAACTGACATGCTGAAGTAGCAGTAATATGCTAAATTTGACATCTTACTCTCCCTAATGCGTCAAGACACCAGAACCAATCATTCATAAAGTTTCCTTTGAGACTTATGGAGATCAGGTTGAAGTGACAGTCCATGGTTGCTGTTTTTCATCTATTGGAATGTAAAGCCAAAAAATACAAGTGTACAAATACAGGGAATCTACTAGGCAAATTGTATCGCAGTGTTAGGTCAACAAGAGCTAAAAATAATTAAAAATATTACTCATACAGTCCTATTTCCAAACAATCAGAACATTCACAAAATATTCATGAGCTACTTTTTCATATAGCCTAATATAATCTCCAAATATTTGCCAGGAAATTATTAGCTGATATAACTCCTTGTATTTTACTATTCATCTTAGTTCTTACTGCTGTAAAGACAGACAGGGATGAAGAGAAAGGCTGATAAACAGTGTCTTCTCTCTCAAGTAAAATAGCTTCACTGTTCATTCCAGGTCTCTAGAGTATAGTTCTGAGACTATTTCACTCCAGGGACTTGTTGGTTCAGGCAGGATGAACAGGACAGTGCCCAGCTGGGATCTCTCCATCCTAAAGAGTTCAGTCATTTCCCACCAGGCTTTGAACCTCCATGTACTTTCATGCCACCTCCAAGGGCAGGAACATATGCTTTTGGCTTCAATCTACAGGAATATGCCTCTGGCAGAAAAATTAGCTCCAACACTCTTCTTTCCATCTCCCCTCACCAAAAAAAAGGCATTTTGGGAACAAGAGGAGCATGAAGAAAACTGCAGTGGGAGGACCTGCCACTGTTCATAGAGTGCCAAGTACTATCCAGACACAAGACCTCCTCTCATGTCGTCAAATACTGTACTATGCATGCAAAAAGATGTTTTAAGTATGCGTGTGTATGTTATTACCGGAAACAGCAAGGGAATACTGACTGCATTCATTATGTTTGTACAATGTTCAGCACAACAGAGGGCCACTTCTCCCGTGACTTCTGGGACATGACTTGATTAATTCATTCTTTAAGTCTCACAACAGTAACAGACCGAACAGAGGAGATGCCCATTCTTTGTACCATGGTAGATGGCCACATCTCCTCTGTACTGCATACTTATGACACATTCATAAAAGCTGTACATCTGCACAGAAACACCAGTCATTTTGCTTTCATAGTGGCTGCTAAGAGGTCTTTATGAGAAGGTATTTTTAGGACGTCTTCTCTGGAGAAGGTAATATTCTAATTATCATTAGTTACGTGATATTCTTCTGGAAAGGGATGGTTGTGACTACAGTCTAGCATCTCCCACAGGCTCTTGGTGCAGATTTCACATACATGTGAAAGACTACATGAAGGGACAAATAAAGAAATAAAAGTCCACTTTGCTTTTACATTCAAATGCATGCAAAGCTGGAGCAAAATTACCCAGAAAAAGAACAGATCAGTAAGATCACCAAAACCCAGCCAAAGCTGACACCATTCTGTTCTTTGGACATGCACTGACCTAACTCATATTAAGCAAACCAAAGTAAAAAGGAATGACCCCAGTGGGATAGTGGGATCAGATCAGTAGCAAAGAATTTGGGAATGTTTTTTTTTAATTTAATCACTATATTTAAGTTGGCTGGCTGATCTCTCTCCAAGTTAATGATGCAAATGCAGTCCAGTACAACACAGGGACTATCCCAGTTGGAAGGACTTCATTTAAAATACGCTGGCTAAGATCTTGTAGTCCTTGGTTGCACTGGGAAAGTACAGCTTCAAATTAGCTCCAAAAACGCTGTACAAGAAAGCCAGGATCATCATGTTTGCTACTTCACTTTGCTGAGGCTTCAAGTGACTTTGTGCTTGCTGTTGCATTTCAAAGCATACCTTGTAGGTTTAAGTCCTGTTTCCTGAACAGACTCTCAGGCATTTTCCATTCTGCTGTAAGTTCAAGGATCTGAGAATTAAGGAATATTTCTTATCTTGGGAAACCCCAAACTTTACTTCAGGTTTTTACAGAAAGAAGCTGAGACCTGAGTTCCTATAGAACACTTCTGAAGGCTGCTGCTGATTTGTTTCACATTTCTGGACCAATTTTAAAAGGAAGTACTTTAAAGTAATTTTCTATTCTCCTTGAGATCTCAGTCAAAATTCATGACAGCAGCAATAACAAAAGAACTAAGACACAACTGAGCACAATGCTGCTTGAGATGTCTTCATTTCCTGCATCAGAAACACATTTTTAGTAAGTGCAAGTTTGGTTTGGCATAGAAAGAAGGTGCTTCCCTTGATCAGGGTTGCAGACTGACAGTCAATGGTGATATACTCTACTGTTTGAAATTAAGGGCAATGATCACAAGTAATTGTGTTACCACTTCCTAACAGGAACGTCAGCTAAACCTTGTTAACCGCCCATCTGAGAGTCTCTCATTCACCACAACTGCAAATAACTGTATTGTGATGGCTTAATTGCTTACCACTTGCCACTTGAGCTGGTCTCTGACTGTGCATGTAATCTTACGTGCACACTCACTGTGAATCAAAGTGCATCAACTTAACCCACCACATATCTCGTGACTGAATCAGACCAGGAAGATGACCTTGGTACGTTTTGTAGCTCAGCTGAGGTAGGGTAATTCATCAAGTCATGGTAAGCAGTCTTTGTCTATACTCTTAAAGTCTGTGAAGGCACTGTGAGACTAATACATTTCACATTGGATATTATATGTAACACTTGAGCTATATTGCAGCTCAGCTTCTACAGATTAAAATGGTTGTGCTAATCCAGTTCATTGCCAAAAAGTTGTGAGATTTCTTACTTGTCTTCTAGGTTTGTTTGGGTTTTTTTGTTTTTCCTAAATCCCCCTAGAATCTTTTCACGTTCCCCCTTACCCCAAACCCTACATACTAAAGTCCTGCTCTTCAATGTATGAACACTGAGATGCTTGAATTTTCATTCAAGAAGCTACTCATTATCACGAGGCTCCAGGTAAAAGCATAGAAGCTATAAAATGGTAGCCTTTTAGAAGAATGTACTTCATCAACATCATATATGAATCAGTATTAGGAATAGTAGCACTTGAACACAACAGCAGAGGACTGAAATCCGCAACTGATCATGAAATTTTCTTGCCTGGATTTAAGGAAAAGCAAGACTGATTTTAAAAGTTAAGGATTCTAGTTCACAGAAAACTTGAGAAACAGAAAACACCTTAGGTAAACATTGTCAATTTGTATTTCCACAGAAACAGACAGCAAATCAGTGATAAAAGATGAAGTGCAGTTAGCCAAAGGAGAGAAGCCGGTGTTTGAGCAGCAGCCTGAATTTGCATCCATGGACATTCACAAAGGCCAGGTTTAGCATCATAAAATTAACTTCCCCAGGTGAGAAGAAACACAGGCTCCTCCAGCAGGATCTAACTTAGCAACTGTTTTCAGGCCCTTGGAAATCCTTTTCTGTCAGGAAGGAAGCCTTAAATTACACTTACAAGACAGTTAATAGTCACCAACTTCTGAGCGGCATGATGAGATAACCCTGTTAAAAAGAGCCACCTATTTAACATTGTTACTTTAATGGTGTGACTGATTGCAAGTCAGCATAACTGATGCTCTTCCACCTTAGCAGTTGCTGTCATTGGAATAAGCAGTGTAATTGATGCATTATTACTTTCATTCTTCTTCATCAAGGTTATTAAGGTGCACTGTAAGTTAGAGTAATTGTACATTTCAATTAAATGGTTGAGTTTGGAAACAAGTAACTCTACGATCTAGCCTTGATGCTTGCCTTTGAAATGTACACCAAATGTATATACATAAAAACAGTTTGGTTTTGGCAGCGGTGGAGAGGTGGAAAGGTATGAAAACAAGTGGCTGTTTAACTTTTTTGATTCTATTTCAGGTAAGTTCACAGTCCATCTTGTTTGTTCTTTTGTGCACCTCCACAAGTTTCTAAGTACTTCAGTGATGTTGCATCTCTGAAAGTGTGAGATAGAGATGTACTTCTGCATTTTTCATGGGAGAGCTCAGCACTGCAAAAGCTAAGTTTTGCAGTGATTAAGGATCTGCCACCCTTTGCACTGTGAGTAAAGACAGCCTTGTTCTGTCCATACTCTGACTGGCCAAAAGCAGTGTGACCATGTATGCCTTACCCAAGGCACCTCACTAGTTCAGTCAAAACTAGTTGTTCCCAGACTTGCTCACTCTAACTTCATAGCTACCTACACCACACTTTGGTCTCAGACGTTTACGATCATATGCCCCACAGTGGAGCCACCAGACATTAATCAGCTACGGAGGTTCCCACTGCAACATGCAGGAGACCAGATCAGCCATGCATTTTAAATGGCAAACTCAAGAATACAGCAAGCTGAGGTGGGAGCAGGCCAGGTGGGTGTGCACAAACCTGACTGAGCACCACAGATCAGTCCAGCTGTAAGAACACCAGCTGTGTGTTGAAGCCACCAAGTTTCCAAGATTGAGTCTAACAAGTTTTATGGCAAATGAGAATGAACCAGCAGTCACAACATGAGGGGCTGTCAGTAAGGTTATCCTTACTGAAAAGTCTATGTTAAATCCCATTTCATTTGGAAAAGGAGACTTTACAGGATGATTCATATTTGAAGAGACAACCCTGTCATGGTGGATTTCAGTGGCAGCATTGAAGAAGTGGAAGACAGAAAACAATGAGAGAAGCTTCTTGGTCAAGAGATGAAAGACTTTCAAATTAATCATCATCTGTTGCTGACATTGAACTGGCCAGACTTTCCTTGCTTCTAGGTGGTAGGAAAGGGGGGAGGGGGTGTCTTTTCACTGCCCCCTGAGTTTACCATGCCCTGCTAGTCTTAGACTGTCAAAAAAGGCACAGAAGACAGCTTATGCAGCAAAAGGGCACGGGTCATTGTGCTAAGAGAAGGTTGTCTCTCAAGAAAAGACGATCACACCTTCACACAAAATGGCTTATAATAATTACATAATAGGTTTTCATCCAAAAAGTAATACTTTATGTAAGTTAGTTGACAATACTAAATAATATATCTCCATCTGCTGCTCTGTAGCATGAGAAGGAGGAAGAGGCACAACTGTAGTATCTGAGGATGCAGTGACAGTGAATGGGATCAATTAGTCCACATCATAATGCCACTGAAGTCACTGATAAATCAGTGATTAAGCTGACCAAATTACTATTTTTTAGTCTTAATTCTAAAATAATTGACATGTTAAATCACATATGCAGAGAAAATGCAGACAATATTCAGTCATAAATGTGGGTCTTGCTAACTAAGTAACTGAACTGTCATAAATGTTGCTTTTGCACTCAAAGACTGGATTCAGACTCTTGAAAATAGCTGACAATCTTAGTCTCGCTATATAGAAAGTAAGAACAGTATCTATTGTACAGTATTTCTGTACACTGAAAACCAGATCAATAAGACCACCAATCTACTGGTGAAGAATAGCAGAAGTTTAGTGTAAGAGTTTAAGAATCAGGGCAGCCATAGATTAAATCATCCCATAAGGCAGTTTAGCTATTTAACTAACTTCATATTTAAGTGTCAGGGATGGGATTCAAGAAACCCAACTTCAGTCTTGGAAGATCTAGATATCCAGTCCAAGATGGTCATTGAACCATACTTTTTGGTCAGATGGTGACCTGCAGATGTCTATTGATAACACCCAAAAGAAGTACTAAAGAATGGACTTAACAGCCCTACAGAGGCACCAGTGCCTCCAGGACTGTGGAAAAAGCCTAGATACCAAGTTAGACTAAGCCACTGATTTGAATAGCTAAGAGTTAGGCAAGAGGAATCCAACCCCCAAAACCAGCAGAACAGCAATAAGCACTGGTGGCTGACTTCAACTTTTTGTAGTCCCATTGCTCTACTTACTGGATGAACTTAACAGCTTCTGTGTGGCACAGGAATACCCAGCAAGCAAAAAACACCCAAACAAGCAAACAGAAAAACAAGTCATCTCCAGAAAGAGTGATTTACTGTATACACACACATTATAGGACCTGAAGCACTGGATTTACACCACAAAAAAATATTAGCCCTATATTTACATGAACCTGGGATTAGGGAGCTGCCCACTTGCAAAGAAATGAAGATGACTGGAGGTAGACTCCCCCCCAGAAGTCTCTGGATTTGCTTGGATCATCTTTAAAACACTATCCAAAATTACTCTTCAGGTAAGAGCAGCATAAAAAATTTATCAACTGTTTATGTCTAATATAGAGTAATACATTGGAACTATCAGAGGGGAAAATAAAAAAATCAGTGGTGACCAACAGAGTATATAATGAGACAGCAAAAACATTTCCATCCATGAAATTACAGCTCTATAAGTGCTTTAACTTTTTGTTAGTTGGCTGGCGTTTTTCCCCTACATCTCTATTGTAAATTTCAATTTTCCTTGAAAACTACTTTTGTAAGTTAAATGTAGGTTTGTATTAATATAGTTAATTTGCCCTGGATTTGCCTCACTTCATACCTCAGAGAGGCTTTGGGGAGCAGTGGAGTGTAAGCACAGAGCCAAGCCCTCTGCAAGATCTGAGCCGGTGCAAGACGAAGGGTGAGCACTGGGAGAAGCAACCTCAGAAACACACTCTGCCTTGCTTTTATGGGCTTTTCATTTTCTATGGGTGAGGATTTGAAACCACTCTGGCTTTCCAGCATGTGATATAAGCATAACCCTTATAACCCAGTTCAAGATAAACTGCTTCAAACAGGACTTCATGTCATTTCCTGCTGAAGGATAAAGGACCAGCAAAACCTTCCAGCATGAGTCTGGTTTTATAAATGCAACTAACAAAGGAGTGAATCCCCTCTGACAAGTGCGTGAAGTGTTTGTACTAGACAAATTAGAAGTACAAAGCTGTGTGTTTAATTCTGACTGAAAGCAATTGAGAGGTACAAATTGTACCAAAGGAACTTTCTAAATTGAAAGGAACATAGGAAAGAGAGGAAGAAAATCAACACTAAAATGACCTCCACACAATGACAGCTGAGAGATGATAAAAACTTTGCAATTTTAAATGGGGAATGGAACAAGGCTGGCAGGGGGACAGGCAGAGAAATAATCTGGAAGTTTTTCATAGATAATTTGTTTTTGAGAACACAAAAGCCCTGCTACCATGCCTTCTTGAATTATTTCCAGTGTTACAGATGAACCCATGGGTTAGTGAATACAAAAGCCAGGACCTTTTCTTTTTTCTTCCCCTGGCCCCGCCTCTCTTTCTTTTCTGAATTAGCACAGAGGAAGACAGCAGCCACGTCAGGAAAGATCTGGTAGGTTTAATTGAGCTGCAGTTGTATCCTTTCCTGTGTTTTCTATCATGTCAATTTTCCAAGTGGCCATCAAGTTTTTGTCAGCTGAAGCAACCCAAGTATACAAGGCTGACATTTAGAATAGCTCCAGGATTTGCCTTCCTCCTGGCAGCACTATCAAGAGGGGCTTTAAGTATCCTGAAGTTGACTTTAAATCAAGATGTCAGCTTTGAAATAAGGCTGTCTTTGGCATTCTTGTCAATAATTCTGAATTTGGCTTAAGCCCTGTACACCTTCATGCATTAACCAGCCAGTATTTGGAGCTATATTCCTCTAATACATAGCACAATCTTTTGTCTTTTACTCAGGATTTGAGACCTTTACAGGTCTCAAATTGGGTGATTCCCCCCATCTGACCCCCCAACTCCTCCTGTAAGAGGAAAGGACAAATGTTTTCAGTCTGAGATTCGGGGGAGCAGGGCCAATTTGGTGGCCTTCTATGATGGGGTTACAGAACTGATGAATGGAAGCAAAGCAGTTGACGTCATCTACCTGGACTGATGCAAAGTGTTTGACACTGTCCCACATGACATCCTTATCTCTAAACTGGAGAGACATAAATTTGATGGGTGGACCACCTGGTGGATAAAGTAGACAATTCAGCCTGAATACACAAGCTGCACTTTTGACTCCTGTATGAGACAGTTAATCCAGATTAAAGAAGAATACAGGGTCACAACACAGTAGCTATTGCAGAATGTTCCCCACATGGACCAACAAGAGCATTTACAGAGGAGTTGTTCTAGAACACATCTGAATAGATTTATACTATAACAACTGGAAAAGTATACCCAGGAGTATTTCAGAACATATATAAACTTAAGTATGGACATGTACCTTGAGAAAAGTATTTTAGGGGGCAAAGAACACTCAAAAAAGTGGCAAGAGGTGAATTTAATAGCATTAAAATGTGACTATAGATATGATTAAGTCAAAACCATAAAAACTCATTTTACCCGATCCTATAGGAGAGAAACACTAGCCTTTCACTATCATAAAGCAGGATATGAACAACAAGAATCTGCAGCTAAATGGAAGTGACTAGGTTGTAACTTACAGGATGAAGCTTTTAAGCAGTAAACCTAACATAGCTCTTACATAAGAAGTTCATCAGTTTCATGGAAATATTAGATGACTTCTCCATTTATTATAAAGTCCCTTTATTCACTGAATTTCCATTAATGTCAGGTTTTTTAATCGCAACTATTTATGACAGCTTCTTCCAAAATGACCTCTCAGTATTCTGCAGGAGTTACTATTTAACTATTATGCCCTGAAATAAGTCACGAAACCCAAAATGCCATTGTTAGGAAAACACATTTGAAGGAAAGGTTTTTTTCCAACACCCTAACAGGATAAAAACCCACTAAAGCAAAGGAATGGAAGATTAAGCTCTCTACGAACACCATGCAGCCCATCAGCCCGAACTGAGCCCTCCCATACACTCATGTGTATAATAAGCAGAGGATTAAAATATCCCAATTTTGTTGCTAGAGTAGGCAGTATCCAAAGAAAGTACTACTGATACACACACAGAAAGGTTTGTCAAGCAACTTTTAAAATCAGCCTTGGGAGACAGACAAATTCAGGGAAATAACTGTCATGCGGCACTCTACATAAGCAGTCTTGGGATGGTGATTTGTACCCAAGGCAAAGTCAAATAGAAGGACTTATTTTCTTGTTACCTTGCTTACTGGGTTCATGTCATTTACGTGGGAACACCAACTTCTCTATAATGAAGTTCAATAGGGATGGGAACCAGGGTGAAGGGGTGAACAGTTGAATCTCTGGGGACGCAGGAGCATACCTGCTGCAAGCAGCGTTTTTATTTTCTAACAGCTCTAAAGGAAATTCTTATGCATCAGCTGCTGCGCAGGAAACCCTCCTTTGTAATACAATAAAATTTGACAGTAAAGAGTAGCTTGTGCCAGGGGAGAGTCTGTGTTCTCCTTGCATCTATTACTCGTACAGCATACAGCATCACCTGCAAAGATTTCTTCCCTTTATTTTTTTTTGTGTGTTCTATAAAAAAGTGAAACTTCACTGAAACAGCCCTACATTCTACATTTAAAGCCCAATACCCCTCATTTTACTGAAGTGTTTTTTTTTTGGTGAACAGGGTTTAACACTCCCCTGTGCAATGAAAATACTATGAAAAATATGAAATTTTAGGAGTATACAAATCTGAAAGTTGTCTCTAGAAGTGCAAGGAGGAACGGCACAAAGTCCTCATAGAATCAGGATGATTAAAGCCAGAAGCAGCATGGGTGAAGCAGATATATTTCATAAAAGTGTAAAAAAGGTTGGCAGGCAAAGACCTCAATAGGTTGCCAAGAACACACAAGGACAAGTTATAAACCACCTATTATATCAAAGCAAACAAAGTTTGTCTCCCTTGCACCTAAAGTTCTCCAGAGATGGAGACTCTGCTGTACTCAGCCACCTACTTCACTACCCTTGCATTAGATGGAGGTCAGACTTAGAAGGAACTTTAAATCTTCCAATAAAAACCTATTCCATCTTTTCTTATCCCTCATACATAACTCCTTTTCCCGAAATCTTTAAAGCTCACCTCTGTTGTGAGGCAGCCCTCTGCCCACCTTTCTAACAGAATTCATTTCTCTCCTCCTCAGCATGAACTGATGTCCCACCTTATATTCTCTCAAGGGTAGGAGTCTGGTTATTTTTGCTTATTGCAAGGCATCATGTGAGCTGATGGCTCTTTTCCAAGTAATAATAATGAATTCTCTCACCATTCCCTTTAGCCATTTAACTTTTATCAGACTTGCAAAGTGTCTGGTGTCCTTCTGAGCCGTATCATGTACAGCAAAGTGAAAACTTTTCTTCCATAATATAAAGCTGTGTACTTTTCCATTATAAAGTACTGATCCTGCAAATGCCTCTGCATTCTACCACACTACTGGGAAAAGTAGATATATTGTTAATGTGCTTCATTTACACCATGTAAGCAGTCATTTTGTAATCTCTTGCATGCATATGAGTCTTTTTAAGTGTGTTAACTTGATTTCCAATAAGCAATAACATAATAGGGATTTGAGATTCTGAAGTTGTTAAAGTTTTTTAATAAAGTAAATATTAACCCTGATCATAGATGGGGGAAACTGAAGCACAAGATACCTCATCCAGAAAGCCATAACCAGCACAGGCACTAGAAAAATGTGTAATTCTCCAGACTACCCTGTTTCCACACATCCTCTCTGTGGCATCTCCCCTTGTAAATTAAGAAAACGGGTCTTTTTAAAATGACAAATTAAGGATTACAAGCAGCTCACTTTCACGAGATAGGAGAAAAACTCTGGACTTTAAATTTCAAATGCACTTGAAAGAAATAGCTGAATTGTTCTCATAGTTTTGCAAAAAAACAAAACAAAACAAAACAAAAAAACCACAACAAAAAAACCCCAAGAAAACCAAGAACCAAAACCACAAACAAACACACACACAAAAAAACCCCAAAACAACAAACCAGCAACAATAACAACAACAAAAAACCACAACAAAAAACCATAAACCAAAAACCCCAAACACCATCTATTTTCGTTACTTGAGATCCATTTGACTGGTAACCAAATATAGCCCTGGTTTCAAAATACAGAAAGATCTAAGATCAAGCTGTAATTTCATCTCATGATTCTATAGATGGGACAAAAACATCGATGCTCTCCCACACAGATACAATAAGGAAGATGCATAGCACAGCAGATACATTTGTACAAGTGGGTAAGTGTAAATGATACCAGTTCTCAAAAGCAGTCAAAAAAACCCCAGGAACAAACCACAGGAGCAAAGCATTGCAGTCCTGTCAGCCCCAGCTATTCACTAGGGCATAATCATATTGCTGGTTCCCACTGGAAGGTAATGCATGCCCTTCATGGTTCCTTCCTGCAGGATTTTAAGGCTGACCCATGCAAAATGATGCAGAGCTTGGCTCTCCACACCTCGAGGCAAGTGGTCTCCCTGGCATGGCAGGCAGAATTAGTCCAAGAAGGGCCAAACACACACCATATAGCATGAACCAACCACTTATTCCTCCTCTATTCCCTGTCTATCATTAACCAGAGTATCTAAATGGAAATCTTGGTTTGTATGAGGTTAAGTGACCAACACAGAACTGGATTGTTAGGAGAGAAACACACTGGTGTTTCGGAGGAGAGACAGATCAAATAAGCCAAACCAGCATGGCAAACTAATTCGTTCAGAACTAGAACACAGCAGCAGCCACTGCCAGAGGTAGCTAAAGGATGCCCACAAAAAAACCTGGCTAAAATACCATGGTTTTGGAAGCTGCCACTGCCCCAGAAGAGAGCTATTTATGGTGACACTGGACTGTAGCAGGACCAGTTTGTGCTCAAGTCAGAAAAAGCTAGAAAGAAATTAAGGGAGGCCTTGGGCTCAAGCAGTGGCAAAGGACAGTCTGAGAGTGACTCAGTCTGAGTGAGAGGCACTCACCTAAAATTATGAAGTATTAGGACTGCTCATATATAGCAGTTTAAAAACCAAAACAAAACCCAAACATTTTCACTATGCAAGAAACCCCGACTTCTTTTGAACTAACATCATCTAGAAGACCAGACTGCTTCTGACCTGTACCTACCCCGCAAAGCGCCAAACAGCAAAATATTTTTGTGACCTTTTCCAAGAAGCAGATGGAAGTCCCTGTCCAGAAACAGCTCAGCTGGCAATACCTAAAGGCACACAACAGATAGTTGTTACAAGAAACACAAAATCTGCCAAATGCTACCTAATCATCAGAAATGCCAGGACTGGGGCAGAATCATGCAGTGCAATGCAAGTATAATTATGTAAAGCAACACAAAGCTCCACAGTTGGGCAAGGAGCAGATTAGCACTGTTGGCCACCCCTACAGCATATGCTGTGGTCTGAAATGCATGGTGAATAAATGCTTCTCTCACTCTCTGCAAGATTAGATTCTGTAAATCTCAAAGTGATGCTACTGAGGATCTAGTTGATACAATTAGTAAATCCAAATTCCTTGCTCAAATCCCAAGGATCCTTAGTGAAGGTGGAACTCTACAGAGGCTCTCTGGGCTGTTGTCTGTCTACAAACAACAATGTGAAATCTGGTTTAAACAAGCACACTGGTTGTATTCAAAGCTGCTCCCATTATGAGTGCAAAGGCTAGAAACACTTAGCACCTTACGCAGCCTAGTCTGGGAATGAACTTTCTAAAATCTGTGCTAACGAACACTGAAGGCAGGATAAGGTAATCTGTATTCAGAGATTTGCAGCAGCAAGTCTCTACCGAAGTATGAAATGAAAAATCTCCGCCTCCTGCACAAGGAGAATTATACAGACATTGCTATTCAGTCAGTGGTGTGCCATACTCAGGCTTGCTTCACACGTTCTGTTCAGCTCAGAAATGTAGAGACACACAAATACATTGTGCACGAAGTTCTCTGAGCATTAAAAAAAGTACGTTTGGAAGACTTTAAATTTAGAAACAAACTTTAAAGCAAGTCTTATATTCCTTCCCATCTAAAGTTACCCTACTAAAACATTTTCTTTTCCTTTAGGATACTCATACGGCCTTTAGAAGCTATACAAAGAGTGGGGTGTGAGTGGAATAGTTAACAGAACAGGTAATACTTAAAAAAACAAAACAAGAAAAACCCCAACCCTCAGTGTTAGAATGAAGCAACTTTCTGTTGGAAAGGAATTATCATCACCTGATGCGATCACATTCTCCCCAGACTTGCACTTGCATGCTTTTTATTAGTGACAAAGCAACAACAGCAGAGATTGACTTTTGGTACTAGCCATCAGTGCGTGCTGTTGCACTGGAGCCCAAAAGCCTCACGTTGTGTGGGCACAGCAAACCTTCCTCAACAGGCCGGCTCCAAGTGGACAGGAATTACTTTGTCAAGGTTGCTGCTTGCCAGTGTCAACAGTTTAACAGAACCTAGTCATAGCAACAAACGGGTCCAGAGTACTGGACTACTCCATCAGCTTTCCTTGAGAACCACAAGCTAATTTCCAGACAAAGTTTTTGCTCAGTTTTAATTATTTTTGATGGAACTTTGAAACATGGATGCATATCTGTTCTGTGTGGGCATGAGAAGACCTTTTCTAGGATAAAGGGTTTGCCCCCCCAATTCCTTGTACCTTACTCATCTGTGCCCTGCAAACAGATATGGTTGCATGTTGGCTCTATCAGCCTTGAAGGATCTGATTCTCAATTTTCTGTTAATTGTAGTCCTTTACATCAGTACAAAGAGGGTGAAAGAAAAATTAGAATAACTGTTTCCTTTGGTCTGCATTTATTACTATTAACAGTTAGTCCACTCCTGACACTACAATTTTTTACTCAGGCTGCCTGGTCTTAATTATTTCTCCTCCTATATCTTTATCATGTGCCAGAAAGACATTTGTTCTTCCAGTTTCCCCTCTAATGCCTATATTTTCCTTTCTTTTTACAATTCCACAGAGCTGGGTGATATTTTTCGCCCCCGTATTTTCCAAACCAAAATCATAAATTTAGTAATGTTGCCAGAACATTTGAATTCAACTTGTCTCCTTAAATTCCTTAAAACCTGACAGCCATTTTAAGAGCCAACACACTTCATTTTGACATTTTCACACTTCTCTGCTACAGCTACTGCTTATTTCAGCACGTTCTTCCACTTTGAACACAATAAACCCCCTTTCTCAAAGTTCCCATCCAAATTCGAATGTTCCATCCACCTCACATGCACATTCCCAGTGAACTGAAAAATTAATTATTCACTCTACCCTCTAGCCCTGCACATGACTTGGCACCATCTCACTAACACAAGAGGTGACTAAGGCCGCATCTGCACTGCCGAGAGCAGGCAGGGCAACTGCAGGGCCAGGGAAGCTAGGGCAGAGGTGCCTGAGCCAGCGGAGATCTGGATCACCACAGCCACAGCCCCAGTGCTCTGCTGAGCTATCGAGCCCTGATTTTGAGCAAGGCTTATCAGCACAGCAGCCCGTTGTGCGGATACAGCTATGCCATCCCCAGATGGCAAGCTCTCTGTGCTGACTTTGAAGTGATTAGCGAGTCCTTGATGAAATGCACAGCTTATTAGGGCAAAACTTCTGAACACGACACAGATGTCTGGTTGCTCTGATGAAGTGAGCGTTCACTGAGCTTTGCTCACCAGGCAGGGCTCATCGTTCTGCATGTACCTCTGTTATCTGTTTCAAGCCCTTTTCAGACAGTCTTTTTTGCAGGCGGAAATCCCAGAAGGCCATACATTGATGTTTTGAATTGTAAAACTAGTTTCTGCTTTCCACAGTGAGGGGTCAGCTCCCTCCCAGCAAACTCATTTGTAACGCTGCACTTGTAAACTCCCGATAAAAGGCTCTGATGGAGCCACGCTTCGCTGGGTAGTGGCAATAAAACTGCATGGCCTCTTTTTCATTGTAAAAAGCTTCCACAAAAACCTACCACTTCAGACTGAAGCCTTAGTGTGTGGATGGATATAAACCCATACAGGTGAGATTTATTATAAAACCTGACCTATTTTTAGGAGTTACCAGCCTAAAGGAAAATCTTTAAAAGTCAGTCTACAGAAGAATCTCAATGAGAGCATGAAACATTATGTACATGTTTCTTTCCATGTTTTTGACTGGATTTCAGTGCATTGATTCTGACCACAGGGTCAAGAATATCAAAAGAACAGTATGAGGGAAAAGACAAAAGGAGTTGTTTTATTCCAGGGGCTTGCCTTAAATACATGACAGAAGTTATCACAAATAATTAGGCTGATATTTGCTTCAAGTTACAATTGCCTTTTTAAAATTTCTCATCTTGTTGTAGACTGTTTAATGGAGGGACATATACCACAAAACTGCCTCCAGGACATGTGAGATTGTTTACATTCAGGTGCTTGTGCCACCCTGGAAGCAACCAAACAGTAGATGAAGACTGATCTGGTTTGGGTTGAAATAAAAAAAAAAAATATTAAAAAAAAAAAAAAAAGAAAAGAGGCAAGAAAACAAAACAAAACCAATAAAATAATTCTGATAAAACTTAAAATGTATCAGTGAGGGGGTAAATAATCAATGGGAAAATGATTTTGGAGCACTTCTCTTGAAGTTAGTGGACATTGGTCGTGTTGAGACCGTGCTGGATGCAAGACAGGCCCTTGAGACATCTCTTGAGACTGAATGCCACAAATCTGTAGGCACGGCCTTCGGTACCACTGGAGCTGGGTGCCCAATCGTGCAGCATTGCTAGAAATGCCTCGAGCTTTTATACCAGTGCCTGCAAGGTGGCTGCCAGCAGGGTCAATCCATGCCCAAGAATGTGCACAGTGCTTGGACTTGCACTTAGTGATTGTGAAGGCAGATCTTGGCTTAAGCTGTTACTTGCTGTTTTTGGTAAAAGCTAGAATGGGTAATTATACAGATAGAAAAACATACCCTTTCCTTCTAGACATCATCATCATTTTCCCACCAGACAGCCTGACAGACTCTCCTGAGCAGCCAAGTAATTTTCAGGCAGATCATTGTCCCCTGAGTGCAGGAAATTGGTACAATTGTACACAAAGAAGAAGAAGAAAAAAAAAAAAAAGAAAGCTAAGCAATACAGCCAGAGGACGTTTATAATGCATATATTTTGCTTCAAGAAATGTGGTTTATGGCAGAGAAAAGAAACAGGCTCTAGAGACAAAGTCTCCCTATTCTTTATTTGTAAGCACACTCCCTTAAAGAGATGCTGAGAAATCTCAGAATTTGACTACATTGAATCCTGCACTTCATGTTCAGACCAAATGTTTATCTTGTCCTCAGAGTAATATCCCAATAGGAAGACTCCCTCTTCAGCCTAACAGAAGAGCTTCATCATGTTGCCAAAACTTCATTAGCATCACTAGTACTCACACATCCTCTTACACTGGGCCGACTGTCTGCAGGGTCTATGTAATCACGGATCCACAAGTCACGTTGTTGCACATGCACACCAAACATCATTGCAGCAAAGAGAAAGCAGCCTAGCAGACACAGTCAGGTTTCTCCTTTGGCTACCCAGATCCCATTGCCAGCCCAAGGCAGCTCCTCTGTGTTAGACGCTGCACACCCATGCATACAGTCCTCACTATGGTCATGGCACAGGGATGCCCATCTGCCTAACCCAGCGTTACCCATCCAGCTTTCTCATCCAGCTCCATGTGTCAGTGCACTGAGATACATGAAACATTTTTAAACACCAGATGCCTCAAGGTCTGCTAAAGATCACTCTTTTAGGGGTGTTCCTGTGTGTCTGCATTTACATCTTGTACTTGTTTTAAAAGATCAGGATTGGTTTGGATTGTTTCTCCCAGTAGGAAAGACTAGCATTTACGTAGGGCACACAGGTGCCCAGCACTGACTGTGTGTGTAGGAAAAAGTCCTAAACCCCCTATTTCCTGGGTGTGAACCTGCATCTTGCAAAATGAAGCTCAAGCATGACTCTCATTTCATCCCCAAAAACTCGTAATAAATGATCCATGCATCTCTAGAGGCAGCATCACCGTACTATAAGCAGTGCCTATCGTGCTGCCTTTATCTCAAACATCCCTTTGTAGAACCTGCTTTGTGAGTCTATTTAGGCCATGGAAATATCACAATGGATGCCTGCCTCAGGCTGAATTTTGGAAAATTACCAGAAAAATCATATAACTGTTTCGTTGTCCATGTTTAAAAATCAAACCAAACCCAACACACAACTCCTTCAAGGTGACACATTCATAAGTTCTGCTTTCTCAAAAAAAAAAAAAAAAAACCCACAAAAAAAAGGTCTGGGTCTGTTCACTTTTAAGATGGACCTTGGACCTTGGTTTTGGAAGGTTATTGAATTTTCCTGTTTCCAGGAAAAGCTGCCAAATTTTTCACAATTTCCAAACTGAAAAAAGTGCCATTTTACACATGACCACTAAAGGCTTATTTGAGTTTGGCAGCTGAATGGTTTGCATATTCCATCTGGACTGAGCATCCCCAGCCCAGAGCTGCAAAGGTTGAGCCGAATTCTCTCCCACCAGCTGCTCAGAGTCACTTGTAGCACTGGCAGAGTTCCTTTAGGCATTCAATATGCAGCCTTTTGCCTAAAAAGGGAAGGTATTTGATCTAAAAGAGTGGCATTATGACACACCACTGCATGTTGTCATGCCTCCAGTGACTTTAAGGCTGTGTGGAAAAAACATGTTTATGCCTAGCAGGAATTAGACCTATTTATTAACATATCACAAAGGCTTCATGATACTCAGATAGTAAAAATAGGAATCTATAGCCTCGATTAGACATGGAAATGAGAAAAAGTTACAGGAAAGGTTGCAAAACATTAGCCTATGACATTGTATTAACTTAGATATGCACCCCCTTAAAAGGACTACTTTAACTGGGCCAAATAACCAAACTATACAAATAAAGGCTGAAAGTCATCTCAGTGGGATATGGATGACTGACATGTGGGCCCCCACAACAGTCAAGGATGGGAAAAAGGCAGTGTTAGAACATAGATCATCTCACCTTGAGGCAGATATGCAAAGCAGAGGAAATAAACGACTGTTTCCACGGACTCTGCAGAAAGCTTTGGGTGATTGGCTAAGATGGGGCTTGTAATTGTCCTGGGTTCAGCTACAGCAGCCATTTTTTCTCC